>NW_004797278.1:2966100-2967986 GCF_000002075.1 Aplysia californica | reverse complement strand
CACACACACACACACACACATCTTCTTCCCGTTTTTCGGAGCAACGGACCTCTGTCTATTGGTGAATGTAAATATTATCATTTTCATCATCATCATCATCATCATCATCATCATCATCATCCGGTGCCTTGCCGACTGGCGTGGGCGATCATGGACCTCCATTTCACTCTGTCTTGTGTTGCAGCAATGGTGCCTGTCGTTCTTGCTGTTCCTAGCCATGTTGTCACCTTGTTCAGTATCTTTTCCCTCTGTCTTCCTCTGCCTCTCTTTCCATCAAGCTTGCCTGTTGATCATACAATAGATGAAACAAAGTCAAATTCAGCTTTTATTGATACTCTAGGGGACATTTGGTACAATTGTCTAGATCAATAACAATAATTCATGGACGTAACGTAACTATAATTATCATGTGCACCGATATCACACCTATAGACAGTTAACACGCCATTGCTTTAGATCTATATGTCTGATTAATTGTCTGTCTATCTGTTTGCACTGCCTTTCTCGCACATCAGATACGTTAACTCACCGAAGACGTACACAGCGGGTAGTTGGCGGGTACTCTGGTACGGTTCGCACCTTTTTTGCTATCAAACACCTATCGTCCTTATCTCTCCTCCTTCTATTTTTGTGTCACACCTCTAATCTTTGGCTTTCATAATACAACCTAATTTATTGTGTTGCAAGTTCTCTAAACCGCTTACTAAAACGGAAAAAAAGGATTTATAGTGAAAGACAGTTTGAAAAGGTGCCACGATATGGCCGTTGTAATGCTGATCAGACACATTGTAGTGTGTCCTCTGCGTCTTTTTAACCCTCTAGACTCTGGACGTTGAATTTGATTACCGTGTTAACGAAATAATGAAATTGGGAATTACACATGGTGCATGTAAATAGATATATATCAAATAGATAGACTTCGCTCTTAAGATTTATCGTCGTGGTTCAATTTCTTGACAGCAAGTATTATTTTTAGTCTGATAAAGAACTCGCCATTATGGCACATCATAGTTTACTAAATGTATTCGGGATAGCAGTTTATTAATTATTTAAGATAGTTTGAAAAGGTGCCACGACACGGCCTTTGTAATGCTGATCAGACACACGATGTGTTCTGAGTCCTGTGCGTCTTTTTAAACCTCTAGACGCTGAACTTGATTACAAAGTTAATAAAATTATGAAATGTTAAATGGTGCATGGTGCATGTAAATATTATCAAATAGATTGTGAATAATTGTGATAGACTTCGCTCTTAAGATTTATCATGATTCTAGATTTATCTATATCTAGGCAGCAAGTATTCTAGTCTGATAGAAAACATTGAATTATGGCCACACCAAAGCTTACTATCTGGGATAGCATTCATTTTATTTAATGTGCCAAACATGGCACTTACAGTCCTTGGGGGTTAAAGAATTCATTAATAATTACGTATTGACGTTTATATAACACGCTGCGAGGTCTATACGTCTATAAACGTCATCACAGACGACAGCCGAAGTCGGTGAAGTCAACACGAGACAGAGACAGAGACAGAGACACACAGTGCGTCATGTCCGTGCGCTTGATGTGTGTGTTTACACAGCTCTGGTATGTTTGACCCACACCACGGAAGTGTGTTATCTTTAAGTTTTTAACTGACAGTGGATTTTATAGTATAGTCGTCGTGGAAAATAGATTGTAATCAAAGCACAAACTGCATAGGGCTTGCTGTTAAGAGGGAATTAGCGCTCTACAACATAATATTATTATCCTATATAATAGTTGTTGTTTTTTTTAAATTAGGGCCTAGTAGTAGTAGTAGTAGTAGTAGTAGTAGTAGTAGTAGCAGTAGCAGTAGTAGCAGTAGTAGTAGTAGTAGTAGTAGTAGTAGTAGTATCACTATT
>NW_004797278.1:2963170-2964331 GCF_000002075.1 Aplysia californica | reverse complement strand
GGGGGGGGGGGAAACATATCGGTGATGACTGTTTCCACAAACATATAAATAAATCTTATAACGACCCATCTCCCCTACTCCCACTCGCTTCTAAATCAAGACATCCGACTGAATAATTTCTTCGAATACTTTCTTAAAACATATCGGTAATCTATGACTGTTGCCTCGGACATTTTTAGTAACAGTAAGAACATCAGTTACACAACCCTAACCAACCGCAATAAATAAATAAATATAATAATAAAACAATAAATAAATAAAACAATAAATAAATAAATAAATAAATAAATAAATAAATAAATAAATAAATAAATCGATTTTTAATAAATTTGCATACTTCTATGCCCTGAAGGGTGGCTACGATATGCATGCCTTGCCATTTATCTGAGGGTGTAATTCTTTAGAGAGGTCATTTAGAATATATCACTTCTGGAATCCTTGGCTCTTTTGAGAAAGAAAAAAGCACTCAGTTATGTTCCTCTTATCTTTCTTTGCAGTGGGTCGTTGGCAGGTGTTCTGATATTATGGTTTGCTCCTTCTTTCTTATTATCAAACATTCATTGTCCTTCTCTCCCCTTCTTCTGTTCTTTGTGAGTTTCTCTCCAGTAAGACCTGTAATACTTATGGCTCTTGTACAACCTATTTGTGTTTCAAGTGCCGTAAAACTCTTACTAAAACTGAACTTTCTTCGCAGAAAGTGATCCGAAATTTTGAGGTTTGCGACGTTCCAGTTCGCGCTGCCAAGTTCGTACCTCGGAAAAACTGGATTGTCACTGCCAGCGTAAGTGTTTGTGTGTGTGTGTGTTTGGTTGTGTGTTTGTAGGAAAGGAGGCGAAAGGAGAAAATTAAAGAGAAGAAATTTTGTCCATCACTATCCGGATTCGAACCCAAGAACTTTGAATGAGAGGCCAACACCTCAACCTCTAGACCCCTTTCTCCTTGTGTTGTTATGTTACTCCCTAGAAACACCTCTAATCTTTGGCGTGTTTATAACCTTATTGTGTTGGAAGTGCCGTAAAATTCTTACTAAAAACGCTTTCCTTACAATTAAAACAAACTGACGTGAACCCTTGAACAGCCCCTGAAAGTGAAAGTGACGGCGAAATGTGGTTGTTACCGTACTTCTTTCCTATCAAACATCTATCTTTCTTACTCCCCCCC
>NW_004797278.1:2961974-2963070 GCF_000002075.1 Aplysia californica | reverse complement strand
TCCCCCCCCCCCCCCCCCCCAATCTGTTTTTCTCTTTGTATTACGTTACTCTCTTGAAACAACTCTAGTCTTCTCCACTTATACCACCCTATTGTGCTGCAAGTGCCGTAAAACTTACTATTATGGCGCTCCTATAACCTTATGCAGTTGCGAGCGCCGAAGGCTAAAACCTCTACTAAAACTAAATATAACGTAATTGGCGCTCATATAACCTTATGCAGTTGCGAGCGCCGTAAAACCTCCACTTAAACTTACTATTATTGGCGCTCATGTGACCTAATGCAGTTGCAAGCGCCATACATACTCTACTGAAACTTTTTTGACGAACTTATTTAAAAAATATTATTGATAAAACAAACTTATGTTGACCCTTGAACAGCCGCTGAAAGTGAAAGTGAAGCGTAAGCTGACGGCCAAGTCTGAGCGCGTGAAGTGTGTGGAGCTGCACCCAACGGAACCCTGGCTGCTGGCCAGTCTCTACACAGGCAAGGTGTACATCTGGAACACAGACTCAAAGGTAATGGTAGTAGTAGTAATAGCTGTGATAATGATAATGATATTATCATCATCATCGTCGTCATTGTCATCATCACAATCATCGTCATCATCATCATCCTCACAATCATTATCGTAATTATCACCATCATCACAATCATCACCATCATCACAATCATCATCATTATCGTTATCATCACCATCACTTTCATCATCATCATCAGTTGACAAGTAGAAAAAAATATACTTGAGACTTGGATAGGGTTGGTCACATTAATCAGACATTCGTATAGGCCTGGAAGATGATCATCATCATCATCACCATCATCGTCATCACCATCATCTACAACAACAACACCAACAACAATAACAACAATTACAGTAGCAACAACAGCAACAATATTAACAGCAACAGCAACAGCAGCAAGAAAGAACAAAGAAGATGTGTCATGTGACTATGACACACAATAACAACAATAACAACAACAACATCAACAACAAAACAACAACAACAACAACAACAACCATAACAACCAATGAGACCATATGGAAAAGGAAGAGAGAAGAGGGAACGTTTGGAGGAGAAAAGCTTTAGAAAATA
>NW_004797278.1:2959641-2961106 GCF_000002075.1 Aplysia californica | reverse complement strand
ATTTAGTGTTCGGAAGAAAAAGCAAAACAGACAGTATAGAAGAGAGAGATAGATACCAGAGAGAGAGACAGAGACAGAAACAGACAGACAGACAGACAGACAGACAGACAGAGACAGACAGAGAGACAGAGACAGAAAGAGAATGCTGATTTATTGAGGAAACACACCAACACATTCCTTTTTAATCCCTTCAGGATGACACGGCAGTACGAGTTTTCAACTACAACACGTGGGAGTGTGTTCATGAGTTCCAGGCCCACGCTGACTACATTCGCTCCCTTGCCGTTCACCCCATACAGCCCCTCATCCTTACCTGCGCAGGTGAGACTACGGATTTTGTTTGAAGAATCTGAACTGTTGGAGTTCAAAATTATTGTCCTTTCTTTCAAACCCCCACTGTGCTTCTCTTGGATGTCATTACAGCTGTGTCAAAGACTCATGAATTCTAAAATTGTCACTGACATGTCAACAGAGTGGAAAGAACACTCCAATTTATCAGAGTCACATCCTCCTCGTGGTGGGACTCGAAGTTCTGTGTCTTAAGTTTGTTACCCACCTTGAAGGAAATCTTTGCTGTTATTTGTCAATGTCCGGTAGGTCTGACCATTGCTGGATAGCCACGGAGAGGTGGGTGATTCTTGGTGCATTCTTACAAACAGGGACCAAGTCTTGCAAACTGTTTTTACTTTTAATGCTCTGTGGAAGGGTTCACATAAAAAGATTTAACCTACGGAATAATAATAATAGATAGCATTTGTATAGCACAAATCCCTGCTCAACAGCAAGCTCTATGCGCTTCACAATCTATACTATTACCCCAGCAGACCTGAGAGCATTCTGAAACAAGTTCAACCTCCTGGGAAGCATACAGTGCAAGCAGCCATTTATGGGAGCTAAAACGCTAACACACTGGCAAGATCTTTTGCTGTCTATGGCCGGGTACCCATTCCTACCTGGGTGAAGTGAGGAAAGTTCGTGTAAAATGCCTTTCCCAAGGACACAATGTGGGCCCGCGGCTCGAACCCCCGAACCCCGAACCTCATGATTATCAGTCCAGTAGCCTAACCACTAGGCCACTGACCACTTGTAACAATGAAATGAATATTTCAAGAGTAAGACACAAAGACTTCAAAGTTTTCTTCACATAAAAGAAACAATTAAGTTTCAGGATTTAATTTTCAGGTGAGTCAGAAAATGTGACATCACTAGTTTTTCTCCTGTAGACTTCATTTTTTGCTTCTCAGAATATGATTATACCTACGCTCCATGTGTACAGGTTCCCCTGTTGCCTCAGTCGTTATCATACTGGGCTATGGTGCAGATGATTGAGGTTCAAAACCCTCTTGGGACCTGCTTGATCTTGAGTTGCTCAGAGTGTTTTCAAAGCTTGATCTTGAGTTGCTCAGAGTGTTTTCAAAGCTTGATCTTGAGTTGCTCAGAGTGTTTTCAAAGCTTGATCTTGAGT
>NW_004797278.1:2956772-2958985 GCF_000002075.1 Aplysia californica | reverse complement strand
AGATCTTACAGCTGTATACATGATACAGCTTTGTGTGGTAGACATAGAGGAAGTAGATCTTACAGCAGTATACATGATACAGCTTTGCTTGGGCGGTGAAGTAGAGGAAGTTGACTGCCCAAGTACTACTTCCCTCTCTTTTTGATCTTGACTTCCTTGATATGTTCCAAAGAAGAGACATCGTCAGTACATTTGGAATAAAAAAAAGAAGTGTAAGGTGTATTTCATACATTCTGCTATATTAATTATGATGCTACTGGTGTCTTTGGGGAGTTAATTTCTAATCATTTGTGAGGCAGCGTGGTGGAATCAGGCTCTCATCAATTTTTGGGCACATAGAGTTATTGGTATCATCTTAAAGCTTGTTCAATTGTCTTTATTTGGAAGAAAAAAATATCCGTTTATCTTAAATACAAGTCGAGATATTTGAGAATGAAGGAGGTGGGGGTCACCTGTTTTCAGAGGTAAAATTAGTGAGAAAATGGCCGCCGAAGATTGGTTATTTCCTCAACTTAAGAGTCTGTGGTAACCGAAAATTTACATTTTTTGTGCCTTTAATCAACGTTTTTAAGAAAAATTAACAGAGAAATGAGTTCTTTAATGGGCATGAAAGGTGTTGAGCCAAAAAACTAATATTTGATAAAAATTCACAAACCTTCGGAAAAATGCAAGTTTCTTCTCTTTGATTATTTTGACGAGAGCCTGATTCCACCACGCTGCCTCACATTTACATTTACAGAATTACATCCTCAGACAAAAAAGGCAAACATATCCCACCTTTTGGCCGTTGCACGCAGAAGATACAAGTTTGATTCCCACTAAGAGGGGAAGTTCTTTTTATGGAATATCTCGCTATGTTTCTGCTGGAATGTATATCAACGTTACAATTTTTTTTTTTATAGTATTATGTATAAATGTTTTAGAGTGTTGTCATGTGCATTCAATATACTTTTACATTTTTTAAATATACGGTATTGAATATATGTAATTTTTTTTACTTTTTTACTTTTTTCATTGCTCACCAGTTTCAATTTTGCTTTTATTGTATTTTGTGCCATGCTGTGGTATTCTGTTTCGCCACTCTCTGTCTCTTCGCTGTGTTTTTTGTCTGCTTTTGTTGCTGAGCTCTATTGGGGTGTTTGTTGGTTTCATTTATTACAAGTGTCAATTTAACTGTTATGTTTTCTTCCTTTTGCGCCATTTCATTTCTATACCATTAAATTTTTGCTTACTTTTCCATGCTTGCCCTTGTGGGGTCTCCATGAAGTTTATTTGTTGGGGGGTTTTTTAACTCTAAAAATGTTTCTCTCACGCTACGTATCTTGAACAGATGACGGCAGGATCAAATTGTGGAACTGGGAGAAGAAATGGGCGTGTGTTCAGATCTTCAAAGGTCACGCTAACTATGTGTTCCACGTGGCTTTCAACCCAAAAGACAATAACCAGTTTGCTTCTGCCTCTCTGGACGGGACAGTGAAGGTAACAAACCCTATCTAGTGTATTTTGGCTTTTTAAAATTCAGTTATTAATCTAATAATATCAATAAATAGAAGCAACAAAATTGTGGTTTCTTAGGAGACTGCTGAGAATATCGTGGAAGGAAAAGAAGTCAAATGAGGTAGTGCTTGAGGAGTCCACGTGAGACGCTCAATGTTGACACCTGAATGGACATAAAGGTCTTGAACATCTAGCTCTCACTGGCAAAAACTGAAGGCAAATGAGGCTGGGGTAGGCCCAGATCATCCCAAGAGAACCTACAAAAATGGGGAAAGGGGAAAGATCAGGGAAACATAGCTTTTATAAGAGCGTCCGAGCAAAGGAATGCTATTACAATGTATTTTATTTATTTATTTATTTATTTACAATTGCACTCACCTTGTTGTCACCTGACCCAGGTATGGCAGTTGGGCTCCCTGGCGCCAAACTTCACGCTGCACCACGAGAACGACGTGAACTGCGTGGACTACCACCCCGGCGGGGATAAACCGTACCTGGTCACAGGGGAAGACGCCGGAGCCATCAGGATATGGAACTACCAGGTGAAGACACCGATGGTTATGATATATCGCAGCCTTAGAATTACAAAGTTCTATAAGTGTCTGTCATGAATGCCTAGGATTTGGAAGAAAAAAACAATTATCAAGTGTCCGAGAATAGGATTATTCTGTATGTCCATCCTGTGACTTCGTGTCTGTGTGTGTGTGGGAGGGGGG
>NW_004797278.1:2941551-2956533 GCF_000002075.1 Aplysia californica | reverse complement strand
AGAGAGAGAGAGAGAGAGAGAGAGAGAGACCAACTTTGCGCTGACATGTGAGTGTAATTTACTATGCAGCAGCAAATTTCTCTCTGTAAGATTGTTACCTTATCTTGTCTCATTTTGTATTATCCTATTTTATCTCATCTCATCCGCAGACAAAAGACTGCGTCCAGGTGTTGCATGGTCACAGCAAAGATGTGCTGTGCGTCGCCTTCCACCCGTTTCTTCCCATCATCCTCTCCGGTGGTGCTGATGGTAAGTCTCCCATTTTTCTTATGAATAAATACCCTAGTATTGTCATAAATTATCTTGTTTTTGCTGCATCTTCCCCATGTTCCTACATGACACAGAGACCTGGACTTTGACTAGGAAGGAAGAAAACAAAAATAAATGTGTTTGAGATGTGGTGCTACCGTAGAAGGGCCAAAATAAGTTGGAAATCAAAAAAGACAAACAAAGAGGTGTGTCCGATTCTACACACAAAACAAACCCTGCTGAGCAAAATACAGTACTATGGCCACCTAAAACGGCACGCCTCACATATTGTCGTGACAACTGTCCAGGAGAATCAGCTGTCTAAGAATGACTGTATTAAGAAGTTATATGTGAGGCAGTGAGGTGAAAACAGGCGCTGGTCAAAAGAATCAAAGTGAAGGAACCGGCATTTTTCCGCAGGTTTGGGAATTCTTATCGAATTTATTTTTTTTTGACTCGACAGTTTTCGTACCTCTTAACTCATTTCTGTGTTGATTTTACTGAAAAACGTAGATTAAAGGCACAAAGAATGTAAATTTTCAGTTCCCACGGACTCTCAATCTATGGAAATAACACATTTTTGGCGGCCATTTTCTCTCTAATTTTATCTCTGAAACCAGGTGATCCCCACCTCCTTCAATCGCAAATATTTTGACTTCTATTCAACATAGAGAGATACGTTTTTCACTCAAAGCAAGGCAAATGAACTGGCTTTAAGATGCTACCAATGACCCCATATGCCCCTAATCTTACGAACGCCTGATTCCACCATGTTGTGACACATATGAGCTTTTGTTGTCTCCCTCTCATCCTCAGGTTCACTACGAATATGGCACGCCAACACGTACAAACAGGAGAAAAGTTTGAACTATGGCATGGAGAGGCTCTGGACCATCGGGTGTCAGCGAGGGTCAAACAGTGTGGCCCTGGGTTTTGACGAGGGCACGGTACTTCTGAAGGTGGGTTGGCACATCGCACGTGTTCAGCTATGTTGGCTGAAGAAAGCAAATAATTTCATATATATTATTTTATACATAGAAGATATTTTGTAGATATTCACAAATATAGGCTTACTCACAGACATGCGCTCACAGACATGCACACACAGACAACCACACACATGACACGCACACACATGCACAAACACACACACGCACACATACAAATATGAACACACACGCGCGTGCACACACACACACATAAAACACACACACACACACACACACACATGCAAACAAATGCACATACGTCAATGATCCTACATTCACAAATTATGTATTGTTATGTCAAGCATACCCACGAACACCAGCTCACTTTTGTGAACATACACACACATGCGTGCACACACACACACACACACACATGCGTGCACACACACACACACACACACATGCGTGCACACACACACACACACACACACACACACACACACACACACACACACACACACACACACATGTGCACCAACTTATACCCATAAACTTCCTTTCCTATACTACACCACGGTGCTGATTATTGAAATATTGCCTTTATCTGTACTCCGTCTTTACTATGTAGGTTACTCCAATCTCTATGTAGGTTACTCCAATCTCTATGTAGGTTACTCCAATCTCTATGTAGGTTACTCCAATCTCTATGTAGGTTACTCCAATCTCTATGTAGGTTACTCCAATCTCTATGTAGGTTACTCCAATCTCTATGTAGGTTACTCCAATCTCTATGTAGGTTACTCCAATCTCTATGTAGGTTACTCCAATCTCTATGTAGGTTACTCCAATCTCCAGCGCTTATATGACCTGTTTGTTTCGCAAGTGTTGTAAAACTCTTACTGTGGGTGGTTGGTGGGTGCTCTGGTGTGGTTTGGTTTGCTCCTTCTTTCCTATCAAACATCTATCCTCCATATCTCTCCTCCTTCTCTTCTTTATATAATGTTACTCTCTAGTAACACCTCTAATCTTGGACACTTATGATAATGACCTGATTGTGTTGCAAGTGCCATATAATTATCCCCGTTGTTTTATGCAAAAAAAATTCTGAAATTATGCAAATGAGCCCAAAAATGTGAAATTAATCCATTCTGTTAATTTTAACAAAGAATGATGAAGGAAAATAATAATCAGAAATTATGCAAAAAATGATCAAATTTTGCTAAATTATGCGGGGTGCATAAAACCAAGGGGACAGATATAAAATAATTACTTTAACAAAACTTTTCCTAAAACTAACATTGGCTTGTGTTTGTCTCGTTCAGATCGGAAACGAGGAGCCAGCAGTGTCTATGGACTCCTCTGGGAAGATCATCTGGAGCAAAAACTCCATGATCCAGCAGGCCAATGTGAAGAGTTTGGGCGAGCAGTCGGTGATAGACGGAGAACGCCTCGAGCTGGCTGTCAAGGATTTGGGAAGTTGTGAGGTCTACCCTCAGAGTATCTCGCACAACCCAAATGGGAGGTCAGTTCAAGTTACCTCCCTTCTTCTTCGGATGAGGTTGCCCTTTTTTTTTATTTGGTCACTGTTATTGCTGTGGTGTTTGGTCTCAGAGTATTGTGCACGCATGTTATATCATCGGTGTCACAAGCCATCTGCTTAAGTCTGTTAGGGTACTTTTTATACCAGAGGCAAAAAACTTGTTTTTTTGTTGTGTTGTTCCTATCAGGAATCATGAAAAGCAAGAAAATTGTCAGCCTTGACCATGGCATTGAACAAAATTTCAATGATGTTGCAAGGTGCGTCTTTGGTAGAGCTTTGAGAGAGTGTAAAAATAGAAGATTCTCAAAATTTTGACTTGACAGTGGATTGCTTGCTACAGCGACATTATTTCCTTCACTTTTCCCTCTTTGCCAAGCTCGCTACCTTCGGTGGTTATCATGGTCTATAACTTCTCCACATAATATCACAACTGAAAGAGTTGCGGAGCTGGCCTACCATAGAAAACCCCATCTCCCCTCGACGCTTAACGGCAACAGAGGATGAAAAAATAAAAGTGAAAGTAAAGTATAACTTCTCCTGTCACTTCCTCTTTCTTAAACAGACATTATTGTGCCCTTTCTTCCCCCCCCCCCCTCACCCCAGGTTTGTGGTCGTGTGTGGGGATGGAGAGTACATCATCTACACAGCCATGGCCCTCAGGAACAAAGCCTACGGAAATGCCCACGAGTTTGTGTGGGGCCAAGACTCTTCCACTTTTGCCATCAGAGACGACAGCTCAACAGTCAAAGTGTTCAAAAATTTCAAGATGCAAAAATCGTTCAAAGTGGGATCAGGAGCAGAGGGTAACTTTACATGCCGTGTACTTTGTACTGTCGTGAGCCAGTCGCCATCCTCATCATCATCATCATTTCCTTTCTCACCCTGGATCAGGGTATAGGCCACAAACAAACACTTTCCAACTTTCCCTATCCTGGGCTAATCGCCTGATGTCACTCACCGTCTTCCCACTTTTCTGTACATCCATTTCCGTGACTTTTCTCCAGGTTCCACGTGGTCTTCTCCTTGATCTTTTACCCTGTGGGTTCCAATCTAACACTTTCCTTGTTATGCTGCTGCTTGACTTCCTGAAAGTGTGTCCAATCCATCGCCAACATCTTCTTCCCACCTCTTCTCTGACTGGGCTCTGTCTCTTTCTTCTTAATATTTCCTCGTTGGTGATCCTGTCTGTCCATTTGATCTTCAGTAGCTTCCTCAGACACTTGTTTAAGAAAACCTGGATCCTCTTTATGCTCGTCTGGGATGCATTCCAAGTCTCACATCCATAGCCGCCACCCTAGAATTACAAAATTCTATCTGCTCAGAACCTAGTTTTGAGAAATTTGACGTTAAAAAACTTTGAGGTCCACATCATTTCAAAAATTTATCGAATGCAATTCTTTGAATATCTTAATAACGACTCTGAATAATATTACTATTTTGATAGAGCATATCGCAACATTTGGTTTCTGACCTCATAGTCATCATATCTCAACACAGCCAAAAATGTCAGATAGAACTTTCTAGGCCTAATTCTAATTTAAGGTAGTGCAGTACCACATAGGGCTAGCAGTTAGTTGAATGTGTATTGTGCTGGACTAAGGAGCAAATGGTCCTGGTTCAAATCTCTAACTAGGATTTCTGAGTATAAGTTGTTTTGGAGAGCTTTGTTTTAGCTCACTCAACCCTAGGGTATCAATTTTGAATGTTTGTTGACTCATAACTGTTGGTTGATTATTGTTTTTCGATTTCCCATTCAACAACACTTAATAAATCACCAGTCAAACAAATATGAAGTTATGAGTCCACAAGCTTTTAAAATTGACACCCTCACAATTTCCAGCTTGTGACTGTGCCCGTTTCTCCCATGGACTCCTCAAATGAAAAGTATTGAATAAAATGAGTATTTGAGTGGTGAAAAAGGGTGGGCTGAAAGCGGGGGTGGGGGTGGGGTGGGGGTGGGGTGAGTTACTGATATCTTTTAATATTCGCACAATATCTATTCGTGAAGGAATATACGGTGAGTCACTATTGTCATCAATGCCTTTCACCCCTGACAGGGTATAGGCCACATACAAGCTCCTTCCATTTCTCTCTGTCCTGGGCCATCCTTCCTAGCTCGTTCCAAGTGAGCTTCATCTCTTTCATGTCCCTTTCCACACATCTCCTCCATGTTTCCCGTGGCCTACCCCTGCCTCGTGCTCCCTGTGGGTTCCATTGCAGTGACTGTCTTGTGATGTTTCCGCTGGGCTTTCTTAAGGTGTGTCCCATCCATTGCCACTTTCTCAGTCCTATTTCTACTTCTATATCCTTTTTGTCCTTTCCTTTCCCACAGCTCTTCATTTCTTATTCTATCCTGCCACTTAATTCTTAGGATACTCCTCATACATCTGTTGATGAAAGTCTGGACTTTATTCAGCACTGTCTTTGTTGTCTTCCAAGTTTCGCACTATTGTGGTTGCTTTTATTTGTTGCTCTCTTTTGAAACATGACTTTTATTTACTTAGATGATTTCTGCCCCTATACGACCTATTTTTTCTCATTTCAGGAGCACTGGTTGCCTACTTTGTAAAGTTGTTTTGTTTTGTTTTTTTGTTCTTTTTTTCCCAAAACCTAGGCATTCATGGTGGGCAGTTACTTGGTGTCAGATCCAAAAACAATCTGTCGTTTTATGACTGGGAAACTACAGAATTAGTCCGAGACCTAGAGATAACTGCAACACAAGTAAGCTATTTTTTTAAACTGTCAGTTAGTGGGAAACAATTATTTCTGTGCTTATTTAAAAATTTTTTTTTTTTTACAAGTCATGATAAGTTTTGAAATATAAAAATAGATAGTTTGATCTTTTGAAATTAGAGACAAATTAAATGTATTAATACTATATTATATTATGGTGCTGGGATGCTAGCAGGGTCAAGTTAAGCACCTCCTAAATAGTCTAAATGTGAGGCAGCGTGGTGGAATCAGGCTCTCGTCAAAATAATTACATCGAAGAAAACAGCAGTTTTCTCCCTGCTAAGGAATTTTTATCAAATTTTTGTTTTTTGACTCAACACCTTTTATGTCCAATTACAAACACGTTCCTTTGAGGATTTCACCGAAAACGTTGATTAAAGGCACAAAAATATAAATTTACTGTTTCCATGGACTCTCCAGCTTTGGAATTTACCGAGGTTTGGCAGCCATTTTCTCGCTAATTTTACCTCTTAAACCAGGTGACCCTCACCTCTTTCAATCCAAAATATCTCCACTTCTATTGAAGATGGATGGGTAAATTTTTCATTGAAAGCAAGACAAATGAACAATCTTTAAGGTGATACCAATAACTCAATATGCCCAAAAATTGACGAGAGCCTGATTCCACCATGTTGCCTCACATTTTGTGTCTACGGGGGTGTAAAATCACCTCCACCTTCACCTTCACCTTCACCTTCACCTTCACCTATCCTGCTGTCTGGCTGACCATGAGGGCACCACTGCAGATTTTGCAACCTGCTTCGTCCACTATTCTCGGTTCTCAGCTTTACGTTGTAAAATATTCCTGTCACAGCCAGTCCACTCTTTGCTGTTGTCTTCCCATAACATTCGCAGTCTGCCTCTTTGTCTCCCTCCTTGTGCTGTTCCCTTTGCAAAAGTTTTAGCCAGTTTAGATGATCGTGTGAAGTTCCCATACCACTTCACCTTGCGTCTTTTCACTAAAGTTAGGAGATCTTCATACAGCCTGAGGATGTTTCCAGTTCTGATTCTCAATAAATCTATATGATTAGGCATAAAATGTAAAGGGTGCTTACAAAATGAGTTACTTCTTGGATTCTAGTACTATGGCAATGGACACATTGTGCTTACAGGTGAAGTTTTTATAATTTATAAGTATAAAATATTAAAGCATAATATGGTATACTTAAAGAATGTGGCATCAATAGAATATCTACAAATTTGACCCTTGTGTCGATTTGTGGCCAATATCTCCATTTGTTGATTGCGAGAAGTAACTCATTTTGTCAGCACACCTCATAAATATTTATGATTAAAGGATTTTTTGAAAATGACTACTCAACAACAGGTCCACTGGAGTGAGTCTGGAGATCTTGTGTGCGTCTGCTCAGAAGATTCCTTCCACATCCTCAAGTACAGCTCGGGCACTGAGGGGAATGGCGGTGGTGGTGGGGAGGAGGCAGAGACTGAGACAGGGGGTCAAGCAAAGGAGTCGTTTGTGGTGAGTGTTGCCTACTTTTTTCTTTTTTGGGGGGGATGGTAATTTAAAATTTGTTTTGTTAAATGTAGTTGTTTTTATACTTCTATCGACTTAATTTGGGGAATCTGAACAAGTGGGTGACAGGGAAAGATCAGGGAAATGTAGCTTTTTTAAGAGCATCCAAGCAAAGGAATGAATGGAGAACCATGATGGCCGATGTCTGTCGCAGATCTGGCACTGGATGATGATGATGATGATGATGATGATGATGATGATGATGATGATTGACTCAATTTAAATCATTTAAAAGGCGGGCTTAGACCCTACCTGTCGGGGCCAACCCAGGATGAGAGGGATACAATCCAGCATAAAGGACTGTGATACTCTACAAAAGTTTCCTCCCCCCCTTGGGAATCAGACTTGGGACAGCAAAGGTCTTAACCTCTACACCACATACGCTGGTGTCTTCTCCATGACTAGTACAAGTTTTCGTGGCCTTTTCTGTTTTAGAGATCTCAGACAACGTTCTTGAGCTACTAGGGTTCTTTCTGTCAATTATATTGCTATTAATTGGATAAATTTCCCACTTTTGATTTGATGATGTATAAGTAAGTATAAGGATAACTAAGTGTGCACCCACATGCTTATGTCTTTGTGTGTGTGTATGTGTGTGTGTGTGTGTGTGTGTGTGTGTGTGTGTGTGTGTGTGTGTGTGTGTGTGTGTGTGTGTGTGTGTGTGTGTGTGTGTGTGTGTGTGTGTGTGCACGAGTATGTGTGCACGTGTGTGTGTGTGTGTGTGTGTGTGTGTGCTTGTTAACGTGTGTGTTTAGGTGAATATGAATAATTTTATGGGCTGATATGTTGCTGGAATGAGCAATTGGACTGATAAACAATGTGAATCTGACTAGTTGTTCCCCACGGCTGTAGTCTTCAAGTGCTTCCTACCAACAGGAAAGTCCATGACTTTTTAATGTTATATTATTTTTTGGCTTGCACCTTTCACAATCTTTCTTTTTTTTATGTTGTCATTTTGTCCTGCTAACACATTCTATTTCACAGATGTGCCATGAGTTTTATGAGCCAGGTCAATTGAAAATGATAATAATAGATCGTAGATAGCATTTGTGTAGCACAAACTCCTACTCCACAGCAAAAGCTCTATGCGCTTTGCAGTATATATCATCAAATTGATTTGTCTCTGATTTCCCCATTTTTTGTTCTAAAGGTCATGTTTGAGATTGAAGAGAAAGTTCGCTGTGGTCTGTGGCTGGGAGATTGTTTCATCTACACCAACAATGTGAACAGGCTAAACTACTGCGTGGGAGGGCAGATTGTCACTATCGCTCATTTAGACAGGTGAGTCAAGATTTTTTACTTTAACTATTATTTTGACTACCGTGAGCTGTGTTTCAAGGTTCGTGTTACTCCCAAGTCTTGAGTTCCTGCGTGCTGTCGGCATCGCTGACCATTTATGAAGCCACAGCGCCAGAAGAGAGAGAGAGAGAGAGAGAGAGAGAGAGAGAGAGAGAGAGAGAGAGAGATGTTACTCCCAACATTGGACCACGAGTGGTGTTTCACAGCTTTCCACATAAATCTATCTGAAATAGAAATCAAGATATTTGTGATTGAAGGAGAAGGGGTGGCCTGATTCCTGAGGTAAAATTAGCGATAAAATGGCAGCCAAAGTTTGATAGCTTCCATAGCTTGAGAGTCCTTGGAAATTGAAAATTTACAGCTTAAATGTCTTTAATCAACGTTTTTCTGTAAAATGCGCCTAGAAATATGTTTATAAATTAATCATAAAAGGTGTTGAGCCGAAAAGCAAAATTTGATAAAATTTACTAAACTTGCTGAGAAATGCCTGTATCATCGATTTCATTATTTTGACGAGCGCCAGATTTAGCCATGATGCCTCACATATTTGTTTCATTTACTTCATTCGTGTCTTATTAGCAAATGTTGTGTTGTTTCTGCCTTCAGGGAAATGTACATTCTTGGATACATCTTGAAGGACAACCGGCTGTACTTGGGAGACAAGGAACTCAACATCATCAGCTACTCCTTATCTGCTTCCATTTTAGAGTACCAGACCGCGGTCTTGAGGAGGGATTTTGACTTGGCAGATAAAATTTTGACCTCAGTACCCAGGGAACAGAGAACGAGGGTGGCCGAATTTTTGGAGAACCAAGTGAGAATTTCTCTTTCACTACCGGGAGCCGTTTTCACGGCTCGTGTTGCCCCCTATGCTGGACCACTGGGCTTGTTTCACAGCTCGCCACTTCCTGCTTAAAAACCACTCCTACTTTTGTAATAATCGAATCTGAAATATCAGGTCGAAGAATGATCGTTTTTAACAACCTGTTGAGATAGGTAGTTATTTCCCCTCTATTTTCATATATATGTGGCTAATAATATTGAATATTGAACTAAAAAAATGTTTATTTTTTCCGATGATAGGCAGAATCAGAAATAAGGTCATAGATAGGGTCCGGGCCAGATGAGGAAATACCCCCAGTAGTGAAAGAGTTAATTGGATTATGTGTGGTTAACATACAGTAAGCACTCAGTATGAGATGTTTTGTTGATTTTAAGGGCATATGAGGCATCTTGTTGATTTTAAGAAAATATTTTTAATGGGGACTCTTTCTCCTTTTGATGAGTCCAGTGTTTTGTTGAGTGCGGTCTTTGTTGTCCAATGTTTTGTTGAGTACGGTCTTTGTTGTCCAATGTTTTGTTGAGTGAGTACGGTCTTTGTTGTTCAATGTTTTGTTGAGTACTGTCTTTGTTGTCCAATGTTTTGTTGAGTACTGTCTTTGTTGTCCAATGTTTTGTTGAGTACTGTCTTTGTTGTCCAATGTTTTGTTGAGTACTGTCTTTGTTGTCCAATGTTTTGTTGAGTACGGTCTTTGTTGTCCAATGTTTTGTTGAGTATGGTCTTTGTTGTCCAATGTTTTGTTGAGTACTGTACGGTCTTTGCTTCCCACCAATCTCACAATGTGCATGCCAGACTGTACGTAGAATAAAACACAAAAATTCCATAGAATTGTAACATTAACATTGGGAGCAAAGTTTTGTTGGTTGTTTTTATCAGTTCTTTCCTTCCAGTTAGACTACTGTTGTTTTAATTTCTTGGAAAAAATGGTTTATGATATCACTAACAGTTTACTTGTCCTCTACTTTCAATCTGGGTTGTCAAACATCTAGATTTTGCGAGATACTCAGATCAGTGGAATGAAATCACAGTCAGGAACAGATAGCAAGAACACAGAAGATTCGAAATCATGGATAACTTGTACAATTACCCATTCTCCGACTAATATCTCTTCCATTATTAATCTATTTGTTTACCTAAATTGTGAATGTGTCGTTGTTTGGATGTTTGTCAATCCTTGACATGTTTGTGTTATACGTGCCTGACGATACTTTTCTTTTGGTTTTTTTCCCAGGGTTTCCTTTCTCAAGCTTTGGCTGTGACCCAAGACACTGACCACAAGTTTGAGCTGTCCATACGACTCGGAGATCTCCGCTCGGCGTACAGTATAGCAAAGTCCAACTCGTCGCCGGAGAAGTGGAAGACTCTGTCGGAGCTGGCTCTGAAGCACTCGGAGTTTGGCTTACTGCAAGAATGTCTGCACCGCGCCCAGGACTTGAGCGGCCTCTTGCTCCTGGCTTCCGCCTCGGGGAACCGTGAGGCCATGACGAAGCTTGTGCAGACTGCGGAGAACGCTGACCAGCACAACATATCTTTTCTTGCAAACTTCACCCTCGGGAGGTATGTGGAGAGGATTAATCACATTTGGGCCCTTTTCATTAAAAAAAAATTTTTTTTTAATTTTGGTATCAGTTTTAACATATTTGCATCAGCTATTCAAGGTTTAAGGACTTGTGTATTATAATTCTGAGGTGATAAAAAACGAACCAAATATAAGGAGATAATTACCAAATAAGATCCCTTCATTTAAAACACTTGTGCTGTTGGCATTTTATTGTTGATATGATGTGGGATGGGTGTAGTTTTAGTGAGAGTTTTACAGCACTTGCAACACAATAAGATTATATATGTGCCGAAGATTATAGGTGTTACAAGAGAGTAACAAATACACAAAAAATGGAGGAGAGATTAGGACCACAGGTGTTTGATAGGAAAAAAGGATGAAACTGCACCAGAGCACCCACCAACCACCCACGGATGGGTTTAACATTCGATATATTTTAAGATTATTCAAGATGGGGACACCTTCAGATTTAACAACCTTCTCTCTCTCATATGACAAAACCTAGTTTCCAAAAAGATCCTGTTGGGAATTTAAACCAGAGTAACTCACGTCATAGTCCAGCATGATATCAACTGTTTTGTCTGCTTCTGTGTCCATTTTTCTTTCCTATCGAAAAGACCGTAGTCTACTACTATAAAAGTTCAGGCACTGGAGAACAAGATCAAGGCACAAGAGATACAGTTTATTGTCCTGAAAGTGCAGTAGCTACTCGTTCACGATAGGAAATTCCCATGTTCAGAGTACATTGTACCAGAATGATCTCTCAGAAGTCTAACTACTAAGAGTACTAAATGATCTAAATTGTGTTGGTGGGGGCGTAAAACAAACACTATTTTTTCCTTCTCTCCAAACAGAATTTTACTTACTGCTCTAGCCTTTTAAAAAAGACAAAAACAATTTTTCTTGTTTCCTTTCGTGTACATTGCGCCAGACTCAGAGAGGGAAAAAAAAAGTAAAGAAAAACCATGGGTGGTGAACTTCATTTCTGTTCTTGTCAGTATTTTGTTGTTCTGATTTTCAGTACGGTAAACAATTAATTTGTTGAATTACCTCGTGTCGGTACTTGGAGGGTGCCATTGTGACTGTCAGGTCTGTTGGTTTACCTTCATTTTTTGTTTAATATGTGAGGCGTGCTGACAAAATGAATTACTTCTCGGATTTTAGCACGATGGAAATTGGTATGTCAAATTTATGGGTGGAGTTTGCACAGTTTATAAGCATGAAATAATAAAAGACATGTTAAAACTTGAAGAGAATGCCATCAATTGAAAATCAATAAACCTGTCCACAGTGTTGATTTTTGGTCCATATCTCCATTCTTGGATTGCGAGAAGTATCTCATTTTGTCAGCGTGCATATATATATATATATATATATATATATATATATATATATATATATATATATATATATATATATATATATATATATATATATATATAAATAAAAACATATCTGTATGGTATTTCACAGGTGTGAAGAATGCCTGGAGGTTCTCATCAAAACAAACAGATTACCAGAAGCAGCTTTCTTCGCTCGAACATACTTGCCGTCTCAAACTTCAAGGTTAGCCCTTTGAAGGTGGTGTCATTTCTCAATAAATACTCCCTCATGTCACTGGAAAATTGCCTTTTCACTTCCAGCCTTTTTGCTTGATCAGTGCCTTCTCCTCAGAATGTACTCTTGACAAAATGTTCTTATCATGGTTGTGTGCGTGTGCTGTGTGTGTATAGGTGTGTGTGTGTGTCTGTGTGTGTGTCTGTGTGTGTGTGTGTGTGTGCCTGCATGCATGCATGTGTGCATGCGCGTGTGTATGTGTGCGCATGTGTGTGCGTCTGTGTGTGTCTGTGTGCATGTGCGCATGCGTGTGTGTGTGTGTATGTGCGTGTATGTGTGCATGCGAGCATGCATGCGTGTGTGCGTGTGCATTTATGTGTGTGCGTGTGTGTCCGCATGTGTGTACACGTGTGTGTGTAGTGTGTGTGTGTGTATGCACGTATGTATGTCTTTTGTGTTCCCTGTTATATTATATGACATATGTGTTTATAAGGAAATAAAGAGTTCTCCAACTGCAAAACTTTATACTGGAATGTTTTAATTAAACTTTCTGTAATCTTGTCATACTTTTCTGACTCTCTGATTTCTATTTCTCAGCAACTTGCATCACTGAATACCTACCTTTACGTGAAATTTATGCTAAAACTTTTTGTACCTTCTACCAACACATCATCATCATCAGCCTTTCCCACCCCATGTCGGAGTATTGGCCTCCAACAAGAGCTCTCCATATATGTGTCATGATACGATAGAATCAGGCGCTCGTCAATTTTGGGGCATATGGAGTTATTGGTATCATTATAAAGCTTGTTTATTTATCTTGCTTGTGGTAAAAAAATTACCCATCTATCTTGAATAGAGGTCGAGATATTTGCAATTGAAGGAGGTTACCTGATTTCAGAGATAAAGTTAGCGAATAAATGGCTGTCAAAGTCTGGTGTCTTACCTAGCTTGAGAGACCTTGGAAACAAATAATTTACATTTTTTGAGCATTTTATGAACTTTTTTCATTGAAGTCTTCACAGAAATGTGTTTTTCAATAGATATAAAAGGTGCTGAACCAAAAAACACAAATTTGAAATAAATTGAAAAACCTGCGGAAAAATTACGATTTCTCGGTTTACATTTTTTTGACAAGTGCCAGATTTCACCTCACCGTGACACATACGTGCTTCTGTCCTAGTCGGCCATTGTCTCCACCTTTGGCCAACTGTATTCTTTTTGTTCCCACCACCACAGGGTGGTCAGTTTATGGAAGGCTCAGGCGGCAAAGGAGAGTCAAAAACTGTCCGAGGCAATCGCAGACCCGAGCCAGTACGAGAACTTGTTCCCCGGATTTCTGGACTGCTTGAAGACAGAACAGTATCTAAAGCCACATAGGCAGGGCGTAGTACCGGCTCATGCTTATGCAAAAATACCAGTGAGTTGAATAAGTGTGAGTTTGGAAAAAGGATGACGTAAAACATGTACTCCTCTAAACTAGACTACATTTTTTAAGGCAATAAAACAGAGATTGATAATACAAAATATCCTCACCATTGTTATTCAGAAATCTAGGTATAGATTTGTATGTATATTTATAGTAAAGAAATTACCGAAAGTCCTTTTGGTTTTATGAGATGAACAGTCTTTTTTAAACAATAAATGAATCCTGAAAAAGACAACAGCCTTTGCCAAATTAAGATTAACATACTTTAAATTTATCTCATGAAGTGGTTACAGTTTTGCTGAGAGTGAGAGTTGGTGTTTCTGTTGTTTTGAAATAAGCAAAGGTTTACATACAGATAGGAAAAGGTTTGCTGAGGCTTTTATGCTGGAGTTTGGTGGTAATAATCAGTCTGGAAGCTATGTATAAATATCTGGCTCTTCCAAGAGCCTCACCAGTCTTGTAATGACTCATGAGACAAAAAATTAATGGCAGGTGATGGGAATGCTGAACACCACGTGTTTAATGCTGTTTTGGGTCATAAAAATGTTCAGTAATCAGTAAAAGCCTAGCTTGGGTTAGCAGAAAAAAGGCTATTTTTAGCCCATTACGACTTGATGGGACAGACTTGAGCCACACCATTACTATCTGTGGTGTAACAATTAGGCAATTAATGTAGAAGATTAGAGTTTGATGCTCGGGTCGGGAAGTTCTTAGATTCTTGTTTTTACAGAGGTTTCTATCTGTCTGCTAGGATGTTGTTCCCCACTGAGCCCTGTATGGCAGTGTGATAATAATTGTGATGCCAGATGCTTAAAATATGATTGGCCTATATATATTCAATAAAAAGAAAACGAAAAGACAAAGTACAGTTTGTCACACCTTGCCTTGAGCCTTGAGATAAGATTTTCATCGACAGACTTGTAATTCTCAGTTGCCGTTCCTGCATGTACTCTGAAGAAAAAGGCATACATTTATGTATGGTTTTCATTGCTGCCTCATCAAATACTGACAACATGTATATATTTTATGCAGTTAACCCTCTATGTTTTTTAACTTTCCTTGATAAGAATATTTTTTCAAGACTATTTTCTGGAGTTGGCCAGTGTGGACCTCCCGGGGCGATGCCACTGACTGTAGTGTCTCTAGGCCATTCCCAAAGGGGGGACATTTCTCGTTCAAGCACAGTAGAATTGTAAATTGGCTGATTCATGTCACACTCATAACTGTGCCTGATCTACAACAGGGAACTGCTGCTTTTTTTCTTTCCTAATCCTTACTATTGTCATTTTCCTCTACTTCTTTTGTATGTT
>NW_004797278.1:2931298-2941451 GCF_000002075.1 Aplysia californica | reverse complement strand
CACACACACACACACACACACACACACGCGCGCACACGCACACACACACACACACACACACACACACACACACGCGCGCGCTCGCGCGCGCACAAACTACTTGCTTATCACACGCACACGCTGAGCATAAAATAATATACACACTCTGGTTCCGAATTTGAAAATGCTTTTCATATGGTCGCTTTTAAGGATAATCGATAACCCAGATTTCGAGGGTTTTCCAGAAATCTTGACCTTCACCAAAAATGGGCACTGCACTGTGCGCTACCTGTAGGAGAAGTTTGGTTTCATTGGGGTGTATATTTATTTGGTTATAGAGAAAACTCTCCTTGTCTTTTAAAGATCTGAACAAGGGGAAAAAACTTTATCTTCGATTTTCTCAAAACAGCATTTTTCGGGATAGCCCCCTTGTCATTAAAAGCGAACACTTTACTGCACTTAACTTTTCCGATCCAGCGGCCATTTGGGTTCTAGCCCTTCGGTCTGTCGATATAGTAAAGAGTTTACAGGTTTAAAAGCGAACAAATATGAGGAAGTTTTCAGTACATTCATAAATGAGAATTTTAGGACCCGGAGGCAGTATATATACAGTCCGGGCTTCCCGGAACAGTACCACTGACAGAAGTGTCTTTAGGTCGTTCACATAGGGGCGATATTAACATGTTCTTATGAACAGTAGAATTGTAAATGAGCTGATTCATAAATGTCATGCTCATACTGTTCCGGAACAACATAGGGGGAACTGCTGCTTTTTTCTTTCCTCATCGTTACTATCGTCATTTTTCCTCTACTTCTTTTGTATGTTTGTCTCTCTCTTATGAACTGCTATTTCCGGGGTGCCTTGATAGTCGAAGCAGACTTTGTGCTGTTGAAGCTAGAGAGGTGAGCAAAGTAAGCCGAATTCCCCTTTTGGACTTCTCTGTTGACATCCACCGTTTTGCGCTCATATGACCGTATGTAGTTGTGAGCGCCGTAAAACGGAACTAAAAGACAGTCCGGGGGCCGGACACACATACGTCTTGCCTCAGTCGTGAACATCAGTGTGTTTCCCTGTTCTTTCTCACCCTCCCCCCCCCCCCCTCCCCCGCCCTAACAGCACGTACCGTACGACTGTCTGGAACTAGGCCACGCCCACTGGTACGGGCCGTCCAATCAGAGCCAATCAATCTTCCCGATCCGCGGCAGCTTCGTGTTCCAGCCCGACCAGTACACAGTGGGCGGCAATGGAATCTTTAGCCACGCCCTCGATTTCTATTGGCTCTCCTCCAGCGGCGCCGCCCTCTTTGTTCGTGGAGACAACCCCATCCAAATCCAGTGGAACCGAACCGGCGAGAACCGACTGTGCCTGCTGTCCAACTACACGGGCGCTCTGTACACGCAGGCGAGCGCTCTAACCTCCCCACTAATGAACTACACGCTGTGCCAGGGCACGCAGCCGGCGAGCACGCACGCATTCATGCGCAGCATGTTCCCCAAAATCACGTTCCCGCCCCACCACGCCCTGCACGACAGCTATTGGTCGCTGCAAGGCTCGAAGGGTGGGGCTAACGTCACTCAGCAGGATCTGCTGGATCTGATTGGCCGAGTCGGGTCACGTGGTGGGAGCTCTGTGTCTGTGGACGGTGACTGGCAGAAGTACCACGGTGACCTGACCTTTGACCCCAAAGTGTTCCCTAACCTGACGGAGGTCAAGGAGGCGGTGGAGGGGAGTGACCTTCGTCTGACCTTGACTGTCAACCCTTACTTCCAGTATCAGAGCAGGAACTTCCACACGGTACGATCATCATCATCATCATCATCATCATCATCATCATCGCCTTTCTCACTCTGTATCAGGATATAGGCCACGGACAAACACTTTCTCACCATACACCAGGGTATAGGCCACGAACAAACACTTTCTCACCCTACACCAGGGTATAGGCCACGGGCAGACACTTTCTCACCCTGCACGAGGGTATAGGCCACGGACAAACACTTTCTCACCGTGCACCAGGGTATAGGCCACGAACAAACACTTTCTCACCCTACACCAGGGTATAGGCCACGGACAAACACTTTCTCACCCTGCACCAGGGTATAGGCCACGAACAAACACTTTCTCATCCTACACCATGGTATAGGCCACGGACAGACACTTTCTCACCCTGCACGAGGGTACAGGCCACGGACAAACACTTTCGCACCCTGCACCAGGGTATAGGCCACGGACAAACACTTTCTCACCCTGCACCAGGGTATAGGCCACGGACAAACACTTTCCCACTTTCCCTATCCTGGGCTAGTCGCTTGATGTCACTCCACGTCTTAATACTTTTGTGCACATTCACTTCAGTGACTCTTTTCCAGGTCCCACGTGGTCTTCCCCTTGATCTTTGTACCTAGTGGGTTCCAATCTAACACTTTCCTTGTTATGCAGATGCCTCACTTACTGAAAGTGTGTCCAATCCTTCGCCAACGTCTTCTTCCCACCTCATCTAAGACTGGGCTCTGTCTCATTCTTCTTAGAGGTGCAATGCTCTACCTTTTATTGGAAACATAGATAGGTTTGCTCCTTGTTGCCCATCAAACATCTATCGTCCTTATCTCACATCTTTCTTTCCTATCAAACATCTATCGTCTTTATCTCCCATCTTTCTTTCCTATAATCATCAAACATCTATCGTCTTTATCTCCCCTCTTTCTTTCCTATTATCATCAAACATCTATCGTCCTTATCTCTCCTTTTCCCCTATCAAACATTAATCGTCGTCATCTCTTCTTCTTTCCTATAAAACATAATATGTCGTCCTTTTCTCCCCTCCTTCTTTCCTATCAAACATCTATTGTATTTATCTCTCATCCTTCTTTCCTATCAAACATCTATTGTCTTTATCTCCCCTCCTTCTTTCTTATCAAACATCTATTGTCTTTATCTCTCATCCTTCTTTCTTATCAAACATCTATTGTCTTTATCTCTCATCCTTCTTTCCTATCAAACATCTATGGTCCCTAGCTCTTCTCCTTCTTTTCTCCGTATATTGTGATCTTTTATTAACACCTGTACTGTACGCCACTTTCATGACCTATACCTCGCGACCTCAATGCTTTCTGACTTATTATCTCCATTTTTTAAACATTAAAAATATGACTTCTTCTTCTTAAGCTCACTCTTTGTTGTGAACTGTTTTCATTGTAAAAAAAAATATGGAGATACGACAAGAAAGCACTGAGGTCCCGACCTGTTGCAAGTGCCGTAAAACTCAAACACAAACCCTAACCTGTGCGTCCTGTGTGCCGGGCAGGGCGTGGAGCGCTCTCTGTTCGTCAACGACGCCGGGGGTCACGTGACCGGACTGACCGCTGCCCAGGGCGGGACTTCCGCGGCCCTAAACGTGTTCAAGCCAGAGAGCCGGGCCTGGTTCACGGGGAAACTACAGGTGAGAGTAGTACAACAGGTGAGACTGGTACTACAGGTGACACTGGTACAACAGGTGTGACTGGTTCACGGGGAAACTACAGGTGAGACTGGTTCACGGGTAAACTACAGGTGAGAGTAGTACAACAGGTGAGAATGGTTCACGGGGAAACTACAGGTGAGACTGGTTCACGGGTAAACTACAGGTGAGACTGGTACTACAGGTGAGACTGGTTCACGGGAAAACTACAGGTGAGACTGGTACTACATGTGAGACTGTGCCTGGTTCACGGGGAAACTACAGGTGAGAGTAGTAGGCCTACAACAGGTGAGACTGGTTCACGGGGAAACTACAGGTGAGAGTAGTACAACAGGTGAGACTGGTTCACGGGGAAACTACAGGTGAGACTGGTTCACGGGGAAACTACAGGTGAGAGTAGTACAACAGGTGAGACTGGTACTACAGGTGAGACTGATACTACAGGTGAGACTGCTTGGTTCACGGGGAAACTACAGGTGAGACTGGTTCACGGGGAAACTACAGGTGAGACTGGTACTACAGGTGAGACTTGTCTACGGGGAAACTACAAGTGAGCTGGACAGTTCAGGAGCAGTGAAGGGAACAGGAAATCTTGAGCAAATTTTCTCTTTACGGATATCAATAAAAATAGAGTGGTATCTCATCTGATCTTACTTTATAATTCGTTGCCATCGTGCGCAAACCTTCTAAGCAGCTAACTTTTTCAAACTGTACTTTTTCGGGTAATAAGATTCTGTATAACATACAGTATGTCACAGTCAAACAATATTTGACACAGGTGAAAAATAAGTACACTAAAACTCAAATGATGTCAATAACTGGTCACTGCTTCCCCAGACACTGCGGTCAGAGCTGGGACTGTCGGCCTTCAGGCTGACCTATGGTCAAGCTGGCTGGCTGCCCTACAAGCCGCACTTCGGACACAGTCACGCCACGCCGGACATGTACAGGTGGGTGGCTGGCGGGTGCACTGGTGTGGTTTGCTTCTTCTTTCATATATAAAAAAACTATCGTCCTTCTCTCTCCTCTTATGTACAGTAGAATTATAAATGGGCTGATTTATCAATGTCATGCTCATACTATGCCGGAACAACACAGGGGGAAGTGCGGATTTTTCTTTCCTCATCCTTACTGTCGTCATTTTTCCTCTACTTCTTTTGTATGTTTGTCACTCTCTTGTGAACTGCTATTTCCGGAGTGCCTTGATAGTTGAAGCACACTTTGTACTGTTGAGGCTAGAGAGGTGAGCAGAGTAAGCCTGATACCACTTTTGGACTTCTCTGTTGACATCCACCCCTTGATGCTCATTTGACTTAATGCAGATGAGAGCGCCGTAAAACTTTACTTAAAAATAAAACATAATCACTTGACCTATGCCCTGATCACATGACCTATTTCCTGACCACATGACCACATGATCACATGATCACATAACTTATATCCACAGACAGTTTGATCACATGATCACATAACCTATGTCCTTTTCACATGATCTATGACCTATGTCTTGATCACATGACCTATGTCCACAGACTGTTTGATCACATGACCTATGTCCACAGACTGTTTGATCACATGACCTATGTCCACAGACTGTTTGATCACATGACCTATGTCCACAGACTGTTTGATCACATGACCTATGTCCACAGACTGTTTGATCACTTGACCTATGTCCACAGACTGTTTGATCACATGACCTATGACCTATGTCCACAGACGCTTGATGGCGGAGAGTGTGAGTTCTGCCGGGGAGACCCTCGTGTTGGACCACACCTCCAGCTCCCAGCACGTGCCCGCCCTACTTCCGGTACACACACGCACAAAGGTCAAAGAAGGTCAGGAGTGCATCGTGGACGTCCTTGAGACGGCCTTCACCTTGGGCCTCATGGGATACCCGTTCCTGATGGCGGACGGGGTGTCTGGACAGGATGGGCAACTGCCTGGTCGGTGAGTTGTGAGTGCGTGGGTGGGGGAGGGAGGGGGGAGGGAGGGGGGAGGAAGGGGGAGGGAGGTGAGGGTGGCAGGGGAGGAGGTGAGGGAGGGGAGGAAAGGAAGGGTGATACGGTGTGGGAGGGAGGGGAGGGGGTGAAGAGGGGAAGGAAGTGAGGGAGGGGAGGGGAGGGGAGGGGAGGGGAGGGGAGGATAGGGAGGGGAGGGGAAGGGGTGAGGGCTGGGTGCACAACAAAATCTAGATCTAGATTTAGATACGTTTATTCATCAAATACTCTCTCTCTCTCTCTCTCTCTCTCTCTCTCTCTCTCTCTCTCTCTCTCTCCGGGCTAAAATTAATAAATTATAGTAACACTAGATCTACACACCGCCCGAGATGATCAGTTGCCTTGCATTGTAACCAATGGAAACTACCGCTCGCTCAGCGAGCCAATCACAATCCAACATTTTTGGGGTCCACCTAGACACCATGACTACGTAGACCCCAATTGGAGACTACTTAGACACTTCCTATATGCAATTAAATTGTTGGTTTTATTTTAATGTTATATTTTATTAATTTTTATTTCATTTTTTCAAACTATTCCCAGAGACGTGTACATCCGGTGGCTACAGTTGAGCAGTTTTTTCCCCGCGCGACAGTTCAGTTTCCCGCCATGGCGCTACGACCAGGCGACTCAGGACGCAGCCGACAACGCCACCTACTGGAGGGCGGGGTCTGTGACGCAGGCGTTGCTAGGCGACGCTGTCCGTGACGACACAGAGAGGGGCGTGCCTTTGTTGAGACCGGTGTGGTGGGCGGAGTCTGGGAACCTGACGCTACATCATATGGAGGTGGGTTGTGGGTGGTGGTGTGTAGGTGGGTGGTTGTGGCTGGATGGTTGTGTGGTGGGTGATGGGTGGTGGGTGGTGGTGTGTTATGGTGGGTGGTGGGTGGTGGTATGGTATGGTGGGTGGTGTGTGGTGTGTGGTGTGGTGGGCGGAGTCTGAGAACCTGACGCTACATCATATGGAGGTGAGTGGTGGGTGGTGGTGGGTGGTTGTGCGTGGTGTGGTGGGAGGTGGGGGTGTGTGGGTGGTTGGTGGGGTGATGGTAGGTCGGCGGGGTGGTGAGGGATGATATTGTTGTTTTATAATCAAAACGAAGACCATCTGTCTAGCCATTGTCCGTCCAAGGCAGCATGTAGCCCTCCTACAACGTCCCCCCACTCTCTTCTATCAGACGTTTTTTTTGTCCAGGAAGTACCAGCTTGATCTCGGATGTCATCGTGTCACTCTTTTCCTGGACTTTTTAAAGATCTTTTTCCTTTTCTTGACCATTGTTAAAGAGGTGCTTGAAGAAAGATTGGGGGGCAGGAGAGCCAAAGAAAGACAAAGAATAACATGGATGGACAACATAAGAACATGGACTGGACTGGATATGGCAGAATGTGCAACGGCAGCTCGCAACCGTGAAAGATGGAAGGTCATTACGCGTCAACCTCTGAGTCAGAGATGACACCTCCAGGTATCCAGGATCTTCTTTCAGCGCACCTTTGTGTCCATTTGTTATCTTCCCCTCTTATCCCGTCCTCGTGAACGATCTAAACTGTGCCGATTAGGGTGTAAAACACCTCTTTAATGAAACCCAACACGTGTTCCCAACATACCTGCCACTGTACTGTTTTCCCACTTAGCTCCTCTCGACACTTGTCTTTGCCCGAAAGAAAATAGGCTAACACTAACAATGTCACCTTAGCAGAGACTGAGCCCACCATGTATGAACTTCACGGTGACCGTTAAGATAGTTCCAGTAGGGAATGAGATAGAGGGTGCCCACGTCCCTCGAAACTCATTGGAGCAGAGGAAGATAGGATTAATGCTAACATTACTTAAACGCAATCCCACAACATCACTCATCACCACCATTATTTATAAAACTATCATTGCTCTCAGATCAATGACTTACATCTACAAACCAGGAATCTCTATCTGTAACAGATACGTATGATACTAATAGTATTGGAACACTATCATACGCAATTTTTTCTACTAATCAGATGGCGTCAATGTCATATAAAAGGGAATCAGGTATATAAGGCGGAGATCTCGAGCAGTCGACGTCACACTTGTCTGTCCCAGGCCACGTCCTCCAATTTCTGCACATCTAGGCCGTGGGTGGATGCCTTCTCTCTTATTGTACCTCTATAGTTTCCTGTTGGTATTTCCCGCTTTCTCTTTCTAGTTGTTTTCCAATAGCATGTCTGAGAGGGCAATCTTGTTTTCGGCATTCTCAGAACATGTTCCAGATATCTCCATCTTTTTTTAAATTTTTATTGTTGTGTTGATATCTTCTATTCCAGCTCTTTCCAACGCTTCATTATTTGTAATAAATTCATTCCATATGGTCGCTTTTAAGGACAATAGAGCTAACCCAGATTCCGGGGGTTTCCAGAAATCTTAACCAACACAAAAAGTGAGCATTGCCCTACCTATAGGAAAAGTTTGGTTCCATTTGTGTGTATATTAATTGTTTGGTTATAGAGAAAACACTCCTTGTCTTTTAAAGAAACTGAACAAGGGGCAAGAACTTTTCCTTCGAATTTCTCAAAACAGCATTTTTGGGGGTAGCCCTATGTGCTTGAAAGCGACCAAATATACGCACCAATGAAACCAAACTTCCCATTAAGGGTGGGCAATGCCCACTCTTGGTGTTGGTCAATATTTCTGGAAACCCACAAAATCTGGGTTAGCCCGCTTGTCCTTAAAAGCGACAATGTAAAAATGGGCAAGGGGAAAGAAACCCTGACCAACACGTGTTTGTCTTCCCGGCAGGTGAAGGACGAGTTCCTGGTGGGTCCTGACCTCTTGGTGGCGCCCGTGCTATGTGGAGGTCAGAGGTCACGTGACGTGTATCTTCCCGCGGGGATCTGGGAGGACTCCAGGGACGGCACCTTCTTCCAGGGACCCACGACTCTCACAGACTACCCCGTGCCACTGGAGCAAGTGGGGCTCTTTGTGCGACGGACGGTGCGGGGACACAACAGGGAGGTGGAGTTGTGAGGGGCGGGGGCAGACGGGAGGACAGGCAGATGGACAGACGAACAGACAGACGAGCAGACAGACGGGCAGGCAGACAGACGGACAGACGGACCGACGCCACCTTCTTCCAGGGGCCCACGACTCTCACAGACTACCCCGTGCCTCTGGAGCAAGTGGGGCTCTTCATACGACGGACGTTGGGGGGACACAACAGAGAGGTGGAGTTTTGAGAGGTGGAACGACAGACGGACGGGTGGACAGACAGACAGACGGGCAGACAGACAGACAGACAGACAGACAGACAGACAGACAGACAGACAGACAGACAGACAGACAGACAGACAGATAGACTGACGGACCGTGCGGACCAACAACTCTCACAGACTACCCCGTGCCGCTGGAGCAAGAGGGGAACCACAAACACCTACTTCAACATAGTTAGATGACTGTGGTCGGTCGTCATGTCACAATCCTGTGAGGAGTCCACTGACAAAACGGGCATAGTTACAAACTGGAAACTGTGAGGGTGTCAATTTTAAAAGCTCGTGGATTCGTAACTTCAATTTTGTTTGATTGGTGGTTTATTTTATATTTTTGTTTGATGGGAAATCTAACAGCAATTATCAACCAACAGCTGAAGAGAAACACGATTATGAGTCAACAAGTGTTCAAAATTGATACCTTCACAATTTAATTTTCAGTGGACTCCTCATGTGTCTTCCTCACGGTGTTCAGATACAGTGGAGTCCGCTTAAAGTGAACTCTTAGTTGAGACCAGAAGAAAGTGTTCACTTTATCCGAGGTTCAGTATTGTAGAGCTGATCAGACTTCGATCTTCAGAGCGCGCACAGGACACTTACACATCAAAAAGCACATAAATAAAATTAACTCCATGTGGGAACCCCATTGCAGACACTGTCACAACCACGAGGAGACCGTTGAACATCTTCTCCTTCACTGCCCAAACCTGGCAGTTCTTCGAGGCAGGCTCCTACACACACCTACAGACTTACAAAGCCTGCTCTACTCTGGCGTTGACCAGATGACAAGGACATTTGGTTACTTGAGGGAGGCCTTGCGTTGCCAAGAGCGAAATGCTCGAGGCTAGAGGGATTTGAAAACAACAACAAAAACATCCGAGTTTCAGTTTAACCATTTTGGTAGGGTGAAGGCCTAGAAACAGTTGCTACGCGCAGTGGTGGGTCTAGGGTGGAGGTGGTGGGTCTAGGGTGGAGGTGGTGGGTCTAGGGTGGAGGTGGAGGGGGTGGGGTGGAGGGACGACACAGCAGGCGAGCCTAGACAAGAGCTCTTTCTTTCTGATTGAGATTGCAGTCGCCAACGCCGAGCTGGGATTGTCTGCCGATGCCCGAGGCAAAAAATGTTATTTTCACAGCATGGCAACAGTGACACGGTCGGTCCGTTCTTCGCTTTCACTCATTTAGGGCGTTGACTTTATTCTATTTCCCCATGAAACCGGTTCATTTGACCAACTATTTGTTTAACTAAAACAAAAAGCGGTTCAATCGTGACCACAGAATATTGTTCACTTTAACCGATTGTTCACTTAATGCGGACTCCACTATATTGTTTACCTTTTGTTCCTTTTAGTAGTTGTTTTATCTCACTCTTACGTCTTCCTTGTTCGAACACAGCCTTGTATGTTCGTTGTGTGTGTGTGTGTGTGTGTGTGTGTGTGTGTGTGTGTGTGTGTGTGTGTGTGCGGCTGTGAATATCGTATCAGG
>NW_004797278.1:2927078-2929849 GCF_000002075.1 Aplysia californica | reverse complement strand
GAGAGAGAGAGAGAGAGAGAGAGAGAGAGAGAGAGAGCGAGAGTGAGAGAGAGAGAGAGAGTGCTAATGAGTAAACATGACCAATGTATTATGTGTGGAGGGTTTTTTATTGTTTGTGTTTTACGCCCCTATCGCCACCATTTAAATCATTTAGGAGGCGGGCTTCTGTCCTTGCCTATCAGGGCCAACCCGCAGGAAAAGGATACAACGTTCCAGAAGAAAGACCGAGGTACTCGATGCGATAAACATTGGCTATGAAAAGAATGGGAATGTGTAAAGTAAAAGTATAAAAAGTAAAGATGAAAAGAATGGGGATGTATAGAGGAGGTATGGGAAAGTGTGGGGAATTCCACATCCGGGGTAATTTCACATCCCCACTTACAGCCCTTTAGAACCAACAGAAATCTGTTTGACATTCAGCTTTAATCATTGCTTCTGTCAGCCATGTTTCATTTGTCAATTCAGTTTTAATTTTTTGTAGCCTATATATCTGTCTTTTTCATTTCATTTGGCGTGTGTGCTCCCGTGGGTGTGGAATTCACCCGCAATATCACATTTTTAATTAAGTTGAGAAATGGAAGTATGGGAATGGTGATATCATAGAATTCATATTATGTTTTCGTTTTCTAACTTATCAGAGCCAAAGTAAAACTGTTGTGGAGGATGTGTCCTCTTTCTGCATAAAGTAGCTTCTATAACACTTGTCTTACCACCAAATAGAAGAGTGTGGTGTGGAATTCCCCCAACTTCCCATAAGTTGCCCAAGTACGATTGGTGGTGGTGCAGAAGTTGGCGTGTCAACGTGGATCCAAACTGCCTGAGTTCTTTTTTTCAGGGTTTTTTTTTTGGGGGGGGGGGAGTGTTTTACGGCCCTCGCCACAGCATAGGGTCATACTGAGCGCGTGAGACATATTAAACATAGATCTAGTGGGTAGGAGATTTTGCATTTTGCCCTAGTGGCCGCCGAAGCCCACTCGTATCGATTTTAGACCACCAAGGGATCTTTAACGTGCGCAACTTGCATACGGGACCTCCAAGATTTTTCGCCCTTGTCCGAGAGGGCTAGTGTAGATCTTTCCTACCAGAAGATCAGGGGTGCAGCTGAAAGACAGCAGTAAGAAGGAGCCATGGAGTAGTAGTAGAAAGGCTACAGAAAGAGTCAGGAGCCCAGAGGAGGAGGGCTAAGGGGGTGAGGGGTGGGGGGAGAAAGTGGAGACGAAAGCAGACGGCAGACGACTGAACCTTGCTAGAGAGCTGGAAAAGAGGTGAAAGAGACCATGTTAGAGAGGAAAACCACCCGGATCCGAATACGGGACCTTTGAATGAGAGCTCCTACACTGCATGTTTTCGATTTCCTAGCTGTTGTCAGTTGAAAGTGTTTGTGTAGATTTCAACAGCGACAACAATGCATGGCGCAACGGTTAGTGGAAATGGACACCGCCGCCACAGTCACCAATTTACTTCTTCTTTTAGTTTTAGTAAGGTTTTACGATGCTCGCAACAGCATAAGGTCATGTCATATGGGCACCAAGGGGTGGATGTCAACAGCGAGAAGTCCAAACGAGGAATCAGGCTTACTCTGCTCACCTCTCTAGCCTCAACAGCACAAAGTCTGCTTCGACTATCAAGGCACCCCGGAAAATGCCGGAAAAAGCAGTTCACAAGAGAGTGACAAACATACAAATACAAAAGAAGTAGAGGAAAATGACGATAGCATTTAGATTCTAATAAGGAGGAGGAAAGAAAAAGTAGCAGTTCCCCTATGTTCTTCCGGCACAGTATGAGCATGACATTGATAAATCAGCCCATTTACAATTTTACTGTGCATAAGAACAATAATAGATAGCATTTTTATAGCGCATATCCCCGCTCAACAGAAGGCTCTATGCGCTTTACACTATATTATTACCCCAGCAGACCATAGAACACTCCGAAACATTCTCAGCTTCCCGGGAAGACATGTTAATATCCCCCCTTAGGCAATGGCCTAAAGAAAACGTCAGTCAGTAGCACTGCCACTTTCCCCATCAAAATGACACATCAGTATTTCGCCCTCTCTTGCAGCCTACACAGACTGCTGTGGCTGTAATGCAGTGAGTGAGTGTCCTTGACCTCAATTCCAATCCCCCGACACACGGCGCACATAGTGTGTTGTACAAACGTAGGCCTAACACGGCGCAAACTGAACATTGTGTGTGTGTGTGCAGTGTCTGTGTGTGTAGTTGTGTGTAGCGCGTACTTCCGTACGGCTGTGTTCTCGTCTTCTTGCCGCCTTGTTTATCTTCTCTCTTCTCGCGTGGAGCTGATTGAAAGTAAGTGATCTTAAATATTGTTTTTATGTCTGTCTGATTGTCTGTCTGTCAGTGTGTTCGTCGGTGTGTCAGGGGTTCTGCTGTGGTGTTCGTATTGTGAGGTTTTGGTGTGTTGGCGAGAGATACTGTGTGTGTGTGTGTGTTTGTGTGTGTGTGTGTTTGTGTGTGGGTGTGTGTGTGTGCGTGTGTGTGTGTGTGTAAGTGCGTGCTTACAGCCATAGATGATGTGTGTGCAGTGGACAACTAATCTAGGTGATGGCATGCTTTCTTTTCTTTTACTCTCTCTATCTCTGTCTCTGTCTGCCTCTGTCTCTCTCTGTCTGTCTCTCTTTCTCTCTGTCTCTATCTTTCTCTCCCTCTCTCCCTCTGAACTTAATAATGATCCCTTGTGTTATCATCATGTGTCCCACCCATATCGTGTTTGTGTGTGCATTTTAAAAGTCATAGTAAGAGTTTTAC
>NW_004797278.1:2924474-2926164 GCF_000002075.1 Aplysia californica | reverse complement strand
GTATGAGAAGGATTGGGCGTCCCAAGAGACAGACTGACATTCCCAATGGACAATTAATCTTTACGTAAGGTGTTTGCCTCTCTTTTCATGGTCCCCGGTTTCGAATCCGGTTAGCGACGGGAATTTTTCTCATTGTCCCCTTTCACCTCCTTCCCTGTTCTGTCGTCTCCTTTTGTCTCCTCTTTCTGGCCCCACCCGTTCACATCCCTTGCCCCCTCCCCTGGGCTCCTGATTCTTTCGGCAGCCTTCTACTCCTACTCCTTGGCTCCTTCTTACTGCTGCCTTGCAGCTACTCCCCTGATTCTTCTGGTAGGGTAGATCTACACTTAGCCTTCTCAGACAAGGGCGAACAATCTCGGAGTTCCCGTGTGCAAGTTAAGCACGTTAAAGATCCCTTGGTAGTCTAAAATCGATTTATAGAGTAGCAAGTAGGATTCGGGCACCACACGAGCAAAGTTCAAAATCTTCCCAACTGAAATGTTTACTTAACTTGTCCCGGGCGCTCAAATGACCTAATATGCAGTTGCGAGCACCGCAAAACACTTTTATAAATATTTTTAAAAAGCAAACAACAAAAAGAAAAAACAAAATCTCCTCACGCAGAAATCCAACTCGCGCTGCTTGCCTGCAAGGACGAACTCACGGTCGGGCGGTTGATTACAGCAACCACAGGTGCTTCTAGCCTATCTATCTAGCTCTATCGTCTGTTCCAAAACTTGTAGAAGAGAAACATTTGACAAATTATATACACGTACACACGTTATCTGTCTGTCTGTCTGTCTCTCTCTCCCTCTCTCTCCCCCTCTGTCTGTCTGTCTGCCTGTCTGTCTGTGTCTGTCTGCCTGTCTGCCTGTCTGTCTGTCTGTCTGTCTGTCTGTCTGTCTGTCTGTCTGTCTGTCTCTCTCTCTCTTTCTCTCTTTCGCTCTCTCTCTCTCTCTCTTTCGCTCTCTCTCTCTCTCTCTCTCTCTCTCTCTCTCTCTCACACACACACACACACACACTGCCAAACACATACACACTCACACACACACACACACACACATACACACACACACAGACACACGAACTCGCGCGGCCTAATTTTTCTTAAATGGTTATTTTCAGACGTTATGTAAAACTTTTAAATACCTGAAGTTAATGACTCTTTAGATTAGATGTTTGTTCACCCCCATCGACACAAATTAGATTATTTAGGAGGCGGGCATCCGACCCTGCCTGTCTGTCAGTCTGTCAGGGCCAACCCGGGCTGAGAGGATATAACTTACTTTACTTTTTTACTTTTTCATCCTCTGTTGCCATTGAGCGTCGAGGGAAGATCGATGCAGTTTTCTATGGTAGGCCAGCTCCGCAGCTCTTTCAGTTGTGATGTTATGTTTTTTTAGGGTTTCCTTGACACCCTCGATCAAGCTTTTGCGTGGCCTTCCTCTTCCTTTATAGCCTGAGTGCTTGGTGTTGTAGGCTCTCGAGGCTGGATGGTCAGGTGACATACGTAACAGGTGGCCAAACCATTTTATCCTCTGTCTTTCTATGTAACGCAAGCAGGACTCAGTGCCGATAGCTGCTCTTACAAGGATACAACACCCCAGCAAAAAGAACGAGATATTCGATAACCCTTCTCCCAATAAGATGGAAATCGAGCTCAGGTTTTCTGCGTGTGACATCGGTGCCCCGAACAGCTATACCATAGACG
>NW_004797278.1:2921106-2924374 GCF_000002075.1 Aplysia californica | reverse complement strand
ACAATAAAGATGTGTCTTATCTTATCTTATCTTATCTTATCTTATCTTATCTTATCTTATCTTATCTTATCTTATCTTATCTTATCTTATCTTATCTTAGCTGTGCCAATTCGACTTTGCTATTCGGCATTCATGATTTTTGCACTATTCACAGCTATTCGAGGCGTGGCAGATAATGGATTTTCATCTCATTTTTCTCAAACGTAGTAAAATTGGAGCACGTTCTATCTAAAATCATTGTGGTAAATATACAGAAATACTCTTTATTTGATGGTTACGAGACAGAGTGATTAGAGTGGCCAGCAAGAGATATAAAACATCCCTCTAGAGACCTATAGGGAATACCCCTTAATTTATACCATACTTGGAGCTGTTTTAGCGTTGCACTTCCGGTAAAATATATCCTTATATTTCACACGTGAAATATAGGCTGGCTAAGCTGATATCTCACACGTGAAATATAAGAATTTGTATAAATTACTCCGCGCACTAGATTTAGGCCTATATTCGCCTTCTACTTCTATCCCTCAGTGTAGGCTAAGCAATAGGGCTGGAGTCTGCTCGATTAATCGAAGGCTTGCGAGCGACGGACGGCTCGTGCCAGAGGCTTTCGAGCGGGCTTGAGTCTTGCCGCTACCGGAGTTGCTACTCGTGGACGGCGGGCGGGCTTACTGATTTGTGTCGTGACGTCACAAACTCTTGTTTACTGAGCGCGCGATACTTCTGCCCGCGTGCCGAACGCTGACAAGCCCTAAAAAAACCCTCACACTTCCAGCAATGGCGCTGTTTGGGGAGGGGAAGGGGTGGTATGGCTGGTAAAGCGAAAGGTGTTCGCCACCCCTCGCTTTCCGTAGAACCCGCCCCTCCCCTTACGCCTCCTGGTGTAACAGGGTTTTATTTGTCTTGTTTTTGGGGGGTATTTTTGGTTCAGTTTTTTGTGGATTAAAAAAAAAAAAATTGGGTGGGGGGAAGGATTATGTTTTGCTTTATTGATTTTCTGGGCGTAATTCGACATCATAATGTTAATATTTGTATGATAGAATATGCACAATACATACATAAAATCAGTTACAGTGCAGCAATATGTTGTTGTTTTTTTAAGTTATAGGCCTACAATGTAATTAACAATGTGATATAATTTACCTTAACAATGGTCTTCTGATAAGGAAGCAGTCAAATCAAAAGTTTTTTACACTGTTCAGAAACAAAATCACGATTGTCATCTTCAACTTGTTCTAAGTGTCGGGGTGGGAGTGGAAGTATAGTTTAGGCGAGTGATTAAATTACAAGCCACGGGATGCTAACAATACTGATTTATTTTGTCAGTTAAAAATTGTTTGTAAGTGTTCACACCCCAGTGCTTTCTTGTCGTATCTCCATTTTTAGTACCAGTGAAAACAGCTCATAACAAAATGTGAGCCTACTAAGATGTCACATTTTCACAGTTAAAGCACCGAGGTCGCGAACGGTCTGCACTAGGCTATTACAGCCCTCTTCGCCTTGCACCAAAACCAGCGCAGCCTCTCGCTTCCTCCACGTCCAGAGTTCAGAGTTCACGCCGCGAGCGGGGTGGATTACCGGTAGATCTTACTGCTCGGTGCAGACGAGCGGTGTTTGCCTGACGAGCGGTGTTTGCCTGACGAGCGGTGTTGTACTGCCAGGGCGGTAGTTGGACTCAAAGCAGATTTATTGCCCTTAGCACAAAGCAATACGAGACGCAAAGCAGGTCTTGGGACCAAGTGTTTTGCTCTGCTGCGATTTGAGTCTTGTCTGCCGTCCGCTGCTCGTATGCCTTCGAATAATCGAACAGACCAGTTCGTGGCGCAGTGACACTGTGCGCGGGGTCTCTCTCTCTCCCCCTCTCTCTCTTTCTGACGTTAGTGGTTTCGTGGATTGCAAGCAGGGAGGGGGAGGAAGAGGGGGTCAGACACGAGTGGCTTCGCGGATTGCAAGTTGGTGTGGGTACTTGAAGCTGAGGCTAGACTCAACGTATTATGCTGGTGATTTGATTTGATGATTTGACCTAGTGATTTGAGGCTTGTGACTTGAACTAGGGTCTTGCGAGCGCGAGCGTGTTTGCTACCGGGGTACAGCCCTACTAAGCAAAATAGGAATAGCCTAGATAATAGATTTAGATCTAGATTTAGATCTAGTAAAAACTTTAAAAACTTCGCTGCAAAGCGCGCTCACCATGGGCAACCAAACACTATAGTCTCCCACTCTCGCTGTCCCATATGGTCGAATATAGGACGTTTGGAAATTTCTTTTTCCGTCCAGACATTTGTAGCAGCTCACCAGATAAACACAATGGGTGGACAGTAAATCTAAATAAATTTTAATTAGATATCTATCATCAAAATGATAGATCTACTACACAACTAAATAAATAGCACCACTTAGATCTTGATCTAGACTCTAGGTCAAGGTCTATATCAGCTTGGATAAATGAAATGATCATGAAAGACTAACAAAGTTTTGAAATTTTGTAATCACTTGATCAAACATTTAGAAAACCCACTGTTTAGATCACTTGCATTGCCTTTCCAATTTTCGTTTACATTAATTCTATCACTACATATAGTAAATGATCAACTATATAATATATGAAAGAAGATTAAACTTTAAAATAATATGTAATTGATAAATATGATATTCGTCAATATGCAAGTATAACACTCTTGGATAATTACTTTAAAAAAATAAATAATAACAGTTACTTCCCTTGTTATTCTGATATTCTTACCTCCCCTTAAGAAATCCAGAATATCAGAAATCGATAGACAAAAACTAGATGTCTAATTACATATTTAGAATTACCACATCAGTATCCAAGTAACCTGACAGCTTTTGTTAAGCCTTTTTTTCATCTTTGACCAATTTATAGCTATGAACAATGCGTTAGATCTAGATCTAGACTCTAGGGAATAGACTAACTCTTTGCCTTTGGTTTGTTTTGGTTACGAAGTTTAAAATCAAAATCAAAGTCATCTCTATTCTAACAACAACAAGCCATATTAATGCAGTTTCTTTCAACTTTTGAATCGTATGTTTTCTGATTACTTTGCGCAAATATTTACGTTATGATAGTTTTATTTGGGGTTTGTTTCGCGGAGGGAGACATACGGATAGCTTTACTTTACTTTTACTTTTTTTTCTTCTGCTTGTACCCTGGGGTGTCGCGGGGAGACACAGGATAGCACAACTTGTAAATTAGCGTGGTTAAAAGTAAAGGAAAACAATCCAGATTTCCCCCAATTTTCAATCTGAC
>NW_004797278.1:2917728-2920211 GCF_000002075.1 Aplysia californica | reverse complement strand
AAGAGAGAGAGAGAGAGAGAGAGAGAGAGAGAGAGAGTATTTATTAATGAATAAACGTATCTAGATCTAGATCTAGATCTAGATTTTGTTGTGCACCCAGCCAAGAGTGTGTAGTTCGGTCTAGATTTAGATTCTAGATCTAGAATCTAGATCTAGATCTAGATTCTAGATCTAGATTAGATCTAGATTCTAGATCAATCGATGGCCTGGTGGACGAATGATCGAAGCGCGACTCTTGACTACTTGCCTGTGAATTAGCGGAGACACCTAATACGGGGTGCCCACTACGGCTGGATCGGGCCAATCGCCCGACTCGATCGCCTGAAACTGAAAACAAACACGTTTGTTTTTTCAGGGAATCGAGTCGGGCGATCGGCCCAATCGCCCGATCCCAGCCGTAGTGGGCACCCCGTTACAACACACTAGGCCCTAGGCCTATCACGCAACTTGATTCATACATGGGGACTGGATCTAGTTGAGTCCAGGGGGCGGCCATTTTGGCAAAATGCTAACGAAAGGCTCATGCTCTTTTACAATGTGGAAATTCCTCAATCCCAAACATCATTTTCACAAGTAAAAATTATTTTTTTTAAATCTTGGTTATTTATCTAGATAACAATAAGCTATTTTATTAAAAGTATTTGTATATATAAAGAATAATAGAAATGAAACCTCATCACGTTGTGTTTGTTAACACAGACGCCTATACTTATACAGCTGCTGAGGCCTACATTTAGAAAAATGTTTCATTGGGAAATCAAAATTAAACAAAGCTATACACATGTAGAATGCATATCACTGGAAAGGCTATCTGGGGTAAGCTGTTAAATCCATGGATTCTGGAATGCCTTAGGTTATAATTATTATTAGTACATCAAAGAATGAACAATAATAAAAAGAACAATAATACTAGACTTTATCACTATGAGTATGAGACCCCTTCAATAAAGTAGGCCTAATATTAATTAGAGAAAAGCATAACATTGAGAGGAAGAAAAACTTAACAATTTCTTTTCTTAGTGGTCACTAGATCTACAATTTATAACTTTGTTGTCTATACTGTACAAGTGAATGTGATGCCTGTGTGTCTGTCGTTGATGTTATAGTTATATGCCACTCATAATAATATTATTATGTTGATTAAATTATCATATTATTCTTCACAAATAGTATTATTTTATGACTTGAAAGATACTGTTTTTGCAGCTTTTGTAGCTCATGTTCTGGGCCACAATTAAGTTGCTGCTGGGATGGCATTTCTCTGTCAAGTAGATCTAAATGTGGTTCTGCCTGAGCACATATGGCCACATTCCTTTTCTTGGCAGGTTTGACAGTTTCTTCAATGCTTTACTACAAATACAAACAAGTCATCTGCAATTTACAAGCATTGTATCAAACTCAAACCAACTTCATCCCACATTCAAATACAAATAATTCAAGCCCTTTTGATTCTGGTAAAGGAAACTGAAAGGGTGATCTTTAGTATTATTAAGCAACATGCTAAATCAGGACTGTGTTGAAAACCTTTTCATAGCTATCAAAGGAAAAAGCCAGGGGCGGTTTGTTAACTGGACAAGAACGCGGCGCCGGTCAAATTTTTGTCAACTGCACAGTTGACAAGAGATTTATTGCTGATGATGCTTTTCATTCAGTTTTAAGTAAATCCAAACAAACATGTATCAACAGTCAAAAAGCGCCTTGCCGATTTGAAGGCCTTCAAATAGACAAGTGATTCACAGCTGTTTTGTCGCGTTTGTTTATCAAGCCGGCTCACAACTGTTACAGTTAAATCGTCTCCTGTCACGTCGCAGAACTTCGTACGAGGACAAACCGAACACGGCTCGCTCAGCAATGACGTCAGTCCGCTGGGCAAATCCATCGACAGTCTACAGAGGGAATAAAACATCCCTTAATTGCCAAATTGGCCTCTGTGTTGCTTACAAAATTAAGAATGAGACTGTCTTGAGCAGCACGGACACATGTATTATTTTATCAGCAATATATGTATTTATCATTCAGCCTTTCTCTATCTATCGTAAGAACATTTATTATTGTCAGCATGGCACTAATCTTTTTTTGTTTATTGAATTTTTAGCCACCTATAGTTCCTGTTTGGTATTAATTCATCGCTTTTTCCCCCACTAAAAACTTACCTGGCCCATAGGAGTCTGGCCGGCGAAAGGAGGAATCGTCTAGTTAAGATATATAAGGAGAATTATACAACAAGGAGCGATAGGCACTCGGCTGTCATAGTCTGGGCCGAGAACAGTTAGGCCTACCCCTCCCTTCCCTCCCCCTTTACACCGTCACCCCAGCAAGACACCAAATTCTATAATTAGCGTTTGACACACTTCCCCACTTTGTTACAACAGTGTTCTGTTATGAGAACCGAGAAGTGCAATGAAGAACGTTTGATGATACATGTATAATGATTGGAAACTCTTGTGTGCTAACTTTGTCCAATTTTGTATAGTATCTAATTG
>NW_004797278.1:2905228-2907728 GCF_000002075.1 Aplysia californica | reverse complement strand
TAGTAGTGGTAGTAGTAGTAGTAGTAGTTTTTGTAAAGTGTTTTACGGCGCTCGCAACTGCATAAGGTCATATGAGCGCGAGGGACACACCTAATATTTTCAGTTGGTAGGAAATTTTGAATTTTGCCCGGGTGGCGGCGAAGCCTACTCTTATCGATTTTAGACCACCAAGGGATCTTTAACGTGCGCAACGTGAAAAGTAGTAGTAGTAGTAGTAGTAGTAGTAGTAGTAGTAGTAGTAGTAGTAGTAGTAGTAGTAGTAGTAGTAGTAGTAGTAATAGTAGTAGTAGTAGTTGTTGTTTTTGGGCCCTCCGAGATTTTTCGCCCTTGTCCGAGAAGGCTAGGTGTAGATCTTTCCTACCAGAAAGTCAGGGGTGTGGCAGAAAGACAGCAATAAGGAGGAGCCAAGGAGTAACAGTAGAAAGGCTGCAGAAAAAGTAAGGAGCCCTGAGGAGGGGGCAAATGAGGTGAGGGGGTGGGGGCAGAAAGTGGAAATGAAAGCAGACAACAGAACGTTGCTAGAGAGCAGGAAAGAAGGTGAAAGGAGACAATTTTAGAGAAGAAAAACTTTTTTGGTCGCTACCCGGATTCGAACCCGGGACCTTTGAATGAGAGGCCAACACCTTAACCTCTAGGCCACGAGAGCCCCTGTAGTAGTAGTAGTAGTAGTAGTAGTAGTAGTAGTAGTAGTAGTAGTAGTAGTATCATCATCGAAAGAAACAACAGGCTAAACAAATGAGAGTATTGTATAAGTTGGATATGCAGTTAGGTTGTTTGAGTCTTTTTATGAACAAAATCCTGGCCTGCGTAACTCATCGGGGGCGATAAAGTAACTGCTGACATAAACAGTTTGCTCTTTCCTTCCTGTTGATGATGAATAGTTTTTGTTGTTGTTTTTTTTGTTTGTTTTCTGTTTGAATAGAAAACACATGAGTCACCATTAAAAGAACCCAATAACCCCTTTTAAAAGAAAAAATAAAACAAAACGAAAACTGTGTTCGATTTTTTAAAATGGTCTTAGGCCTGTAATCAACAAAGATTACGTTTTTCTACGGGGGCTGATTTCACCGCAGGATGACATTTTTGGATAAACTGAGTGCAGTTCGATATGTTTTGTTTTTGTGTTTTAAGTTGTTTTGATTTTCAACTTTGATCGATTTTGCGTAATGGGTTGAGATAACGAGTATGTCAGTTGTCCTGGTCACGTGCAGGAATTTAAGATCTGGTTGGATTTTACTCTCTCTCTCTCTCTCTCTCTCTCTCTCTCTCTCTCTCTCTCTCTCTCTCTCTCTCTCTCCCTCTCTCTCTTTCTCTGTCTCTGTCTCTTTCTCTGTCTCTCTCTCTGTCTCTTTCTCTGTCTCTCTCTATTCCTGTTTCTCTGTTTGTCTGTCTGTCTGTCCGTCTGTCTGTCTATCTATCTATCTATCTATCTATCTATCTATCTATCTATCTATCTATCTATCTATCTATCTCTCTCTCTCTCTCTGTGTCTCAGCCCCCCTCCCTCTGTCCCCCTGCCCCCTCTCCCTCTCTCTCTCTCTCTCTCTCTCTCTCTCTCTCTCTCTCTCTCTCTCTCTCTCTCTCTCTCTCTCTCTTTCTATCTCTGCCTATCTATGGACATAATATTCCTGTGAACCGTTTGTTTGTTCTCCAGGCCAGTTCACCATTTAAAACCCTCCTCCTCCCCTCTCTCTTACCTATATATTTTTTTTTCTCGCCTCTAGTCCCCATTTCAGTTCCTCGCTTTATATCGCTTTCGTTCTCTCTGTCTCTTCCGCTCTATCTTTCATTTTCTTTCTCTATCTATCACTCTGTCCCTCCTTCCTTTCTTCTCTGTATCTTCTCTTTTTTATGACTCTTTTTCTTTCTCTCCGACTTTCTATCTGTATATTTCTCTCTCTTGCTCTCTCTTTCCCACCATACATCTATCTGTCTATACCTACTTGTGCTTACCCCTTCCCCTCCTCTCTGCCTCTCTTTCTCTTTCACTCGGATGCGCCGGGGAACAGCGACTGCTGACGTCATTTTACCGGGGAACAGCGACCGGGGAACAGCGACTAGTATTTTACTATATTTCTTTGTTACAGTTGAACTTGGTGTAATCGCCTACAGTATCGAATACAATTAGACCAAACATGTTACATTTCGTTTCGATTTTCAGTAAGCTTAACTAGAGCTCAGTCAAATCTCCCGCCAATCTGTTCATAAGGAGGAACAAGAAAGAGAGAAGTTGATCACAGCGTAAAGCAATAAGGAGCTGTCGCAGGGAGCATTTTAAAGAAACATTTCTTTTAAAATGCTGTCAGCTCCGTAGCAAGTTTGAAAACAGTCTCCAGAATGTTCTTAGAGTCTGAACTTTTGTTTCTCTCTCTTTGCATTGTCCTCTTCATGTGGAAGTCATCATTTTCAGTGTTGATGCTGCGATTGCAATTCTCCGTTTTATCGTTGTTTTCCGATTTGATATTGTTTCTCCATGATAGGTTTATCATACTCCTACCCG
>NW_004797278.1:2897728-2902728 GCF_000002075.1 Aplysia californica | reverse complement strand
GATGGCTTACTTTAGTTGACTACATCGCGCAAGTGTTGGAATGTCATGTCTTACCCTTATTTCCCTCATGGTGTCATTCAAGTAAACATCTCCATTCATGGCAAATCACTTTCTCATTGGGCCAATTTTATTCACGAGACTATTCTTGGAAAACTATATCATATCAACGTTGGAGTGGTCACCAGTAAATAGCCCGATATAAATCCTACAGGTATGTGAAATCCCATGAAACAGCAGCTGAAGAAAACTGACGTTGCTCCCAATTCAGGCCCTTCGTTTGCAACCGTCTGTGACATCTGGAATGGAATGACTGTTAATTGCCCAAAATTTGACAGAGCCGATGCCCTATGGGTTTGTGCACTACACAAAACAAATGGCTCCTACGCAAAATAACAATGAGCACATTTAATGTTACGTCCAAGTTTTTCTGGTATTTGTGATTGCTTTGTTTTCTGTTTTGTTTGAAATTGAAACTATCGACATTAAATATTGTTTATTGCAGAGAAACAAATCCATTCTTGGATATGCAATGTATGTCCATTCTATCAACATTGATGGTCCCCAATACACGCGCGAAGACAACGTTTCTGTGATTTCACACAATTTTGCCAAGCCTGATTTTTAAAGATCAATTTTGAGTTACCATATTATTATCTCGAGCATCTCTTAACATAGATGAAATATTATTGGGTCAGATGATGCAGAATTTATTTAGCTTTAAATTGATATGCTGTATGAGTGGGTAGTGCAAGGCTTTAAACCGATTATTGGGTGATTACATTGTCAAGTTTCTTTTGGAACCCACTGTATAATACACGTGCCGGTGTGTTGCACCCTGTTGTCGGTCAAACGGATATAAATAGGTTGCCGTGAAAAGGGTTAATTTGTAAAGCCCAGGTTACTCTCAGCGATAAATCGCATTACATTCTTCGTATAGTAAAACTGTCAGATTGATCAAACTCCTTATTCTGTTTACACATTCCAATTTATAGTGTCCAATTCCCTTTAAATTGGGAGAGATTCCTTCTTATTGCGCCAGATGACTCTTCGCAACAATTTGCCTGCATTCTGTGAGTTGTTACTAAACAAACTTAAAAAAGAGGCCCACGAAGTTGTTAGTTGCAAAATTCTAATGACACAAGCTCTCCCTAGGCCCTCTCTTTATAATTTGTTATTGTAGTCTCTGGACTTAATCGTCCACAGACATTCGAGGGATCTGTAGGCCTCTACATCTCAATAAAGAGAATAACAGTGTCTTTCGACCAAGTCACCATACTGTACACTGTACATAGTAGAAGTCTAGTGTGCACTGCGTAATCCTAGCAGCTTTGTCGTCAGATGCACTTACAACGCACTGGGTGACCTTGATACATAACTTTAGATTGAAAATAGACAATTGAAAAACAAAGTTTGCTCAAGTTTTACAATATTATGGCATCAAATCACGTTCCACGTGAGCCACCTTGCTTATTTTGATACGCTGATTTCGAAAATGAAATCAGTTTTTAGATGCGATAATTATTTTGAAAATTCAGCGCGCAAAGTTTAATCCCGCGCGGCGGCAAACTTCAAAGGAATTTTGCGTCACAGCCTCCCACTTGTCACTTCACACTGGGGGGGGGGGGGGGGGGTCTTTTATTAGATCAGTTAAAAGTGACTGTTGTCTGTCCTCTTTATGATAGGAAAATACTACAAAATGCAATCTTGGTAGAATCTATATAAAATACTTCTTTTTGTGATCTTCTAAATCTAGCAAGAAAAACAGTCATACGCGACTTATTTTGTTAATTTGGACAGGCTGGTTCCGAATTTGATATTATTTTTACGATCAGACATAGTTTTAAATGTTTATTAAAAATCTTTCTACCGTGCAGGGGGTGTATCGATACCATCAACGATACCATCACGACGAGGTATTCGTTTAAGCCAGTCGCTGTTCCCCGGACAAATTTTTTCCTGTTTTTAAAAATAGAGTCGCTGTTCCCCGGTGCTCCGAAATAATTACACATTCAGTTACCAAGAACTTTCAAGCAATGGAAGTCACCGGACCTTGGCGAACGTTAATTTTATCTCTGAAACCGGGCGACCCCCACCTACTTCATATGAAAATAACTCTATTTCCCTTTAAGATAGATTATGGTCTATCTTTCATTAAAAGCAAAACAAATGAACAGGCTTTAAGAAGATACCAATAACTTCATACGTCAAAAATTGACGAGCGCCTGATTCCACCGGGTAGTGCCACACACACACACACACACACACACGCACACACACACACACACACACACACACACACACACACACACACACACACACACACACACAAACACACACACACGCACACATTGTATAATAATCTTGCTTCTTTTAACATTTGTTGTCGCTCGAAGAAGACGACTTGAGTTTGATTCTTGTGAGGGTAATTTTTATCGAATATCCTCCTCCTACTGCGGAAATGTTGTATCACTCCGAGCTCTGGCTGGTCCTGTCAGGCAGCATCGAAACAGCCCCATTTAAGATGTGTCGATGTGAGGCAAAAAATCTTATTAATTTGGAAATGTGTCTGTGTATCTCACAGAGCATCCCCCCATCCCCGCCTCCGGCCCCTACATAAAATATCCCCCCCCCCCCAAAAAAAAAACCAAACCCACAACAACCGGTAATGAGACCAATCAGAACCTAAAATGCTCCGAAAGGGCAGCGAGACGATCAATAACTCGAGCAGGCAGGGACTGGTCTTAGCATCGGAGTCAGGCGAAACACACACAGCGTGGATCACCCGAGACCAAGACTGGGGGTTGTGGATAATCTCTCATCACAGCGTCTGTAGGCAGTAACCTACTGGAATACGAGGAAGTACTTTCCGATATCCGATATTTGTCAGCTTAGATCTTTGTCGTTTTGTGTTTCCTGGATCTTTTGTGTCACGATATTTAAATTTTGTCTAAGAAAAAACTCTCTTTCTGTCTCTCTCTGTCTCTCTGTCTCTCTCTCTTTCTGTCTCTCTGTCTCTCTCTCTCTCTGTCTCTCTCTCTCTCTCTCTCTCTCTCTCTCTCTGTCTCTGCCTCTGTCTCTCTCAGTCTCTGTCTCTCTGTCTCTCTCTGTCTCTCTCTGTCTCTCTCTCTCTCTCTCTCTCTCTCTCTCTCTCTCTCTCTTTGTTTCTTTTTTTCCCCCTGTCTATCACTCTTCCCTCTGGCCCACCCCCTAAATGGCTTAAAGACACCTACATTTATTAATTTTCTTTTTTTAAAAGTTAAATAAATCCAGTGCTCTACTGTAATAGAACGAAAGGTATTTTGAGTTCGAGTAATGTGAACAAATCGCCAGGGATTTTGGTCATTCCGTGCTGAAAAAAATGCAGGACAGATAAACAAAAACAACAGTGGAAAAGTTAAGAAGCTGGATTTACCATAAGCTCCCTTCGACTACCTGTGAAAAAAAGTTTAGTTTGTCACTACAAACAGTGGTGGTTATTTCATGTCGTGCTATGATGACGCTTGAGACTCAATATTAGTACGAAGCCTGACGAGAAATATCCGTTGCGGCTACCGCACTGATAAGCTGTACTCTGTTACGTATTTAGTGTTATTTCTTGAAAACAAATGCGCTGAGTTGTGAGATTATCGAGTACTTACATATAAAGGTTATTTTTTTTATAGCTAACGATACTTTTTCAATTGAGTATCTCCATGTGTCGTCCACCCTTCGACCCAGCAGAACCCATACAGGCAGACTTGAAACAGACCGCCTCCTAATCGAGTTTAATGATGTGACAGAGATGTAGTAAAGTACAAGTTCATTTTTTCCTTTATCCTGCTTGGCAAAAAGAAAACCTAGAAAAAGTGGCTAAGTTTCTAAGAAGGTGATTGTTGAAGCATCAAGTACATCGCACAGATGATGGGCAGGGAGACTTGGCAGTACGGGACTCATAATAATAGAAGCTTTGTTTGCAGACTGTTCTATATTGTGGAGCGCGGACTGTGCTGCGTGGAACGTAATGTAAGTTGGTATATTGGGATAAATCATTTACATATAATTATTGTTGCTTCTGTGTTTGTTGGAGGTTTTTTTTAAAGCACGTGATAGCCTGGTCCATTACATGCATTTTGTTCCCCTCCTTACACGTTAAATAACATAGTAGTGGTAGTAGTAGTAGTAGTAGTAGTAGTAGTAGTAGTAGTAGTAGTAGTAGTAGTAGCAGTAGTAGTAGTAGTAGTAGTAGTAGTAGTAGCAGTAGCAATAGTAGTTTTTTGTAGAGGTTTTACGGCGCTAGCTACTGCATAAGGTCATATGAGCGCCACGTAACAGTAGTAGTAGCAGAAGCAGCAGCAGCAGCAGCAGCAGCAGCAGTAGTAGTAGTAGTAGTAGTAAAAGTAGTAGTAGTAGTAGTAGCAGTAGTAGTAGTAGTAATAGTAGTAGTAGTAGTAGTAGTAGTAGTAGTAGTAGTAGTAGTAGTAGTAGTAATATATTCAAGTTAGGCAGAGATTCGGACATATTAATATGCCATCTATGTCAAGATTCGCCTAGGTTATGGTCACTCAAAATTGACCTTAAGGGTAGGTGGCAGTTAATGTTTCTAACTTTGTTATTAACACACCCCAGCATCATTCAGAGTGATTATAAAACACTTTAGGAGTTCAAACTGAAAATCAAATAGCAAAATTTATTCTTACTTTAAGGAATTTGAAAATATTTCATGTTTTGAAGGCACAGAAGCAATTTTGACTTAATCCGGCCCGCGCCCTCGCTCAATCAGTTTATTGACTAAAGTGCTTATATTTTCACATAAGCACACTAACAATAAAATCTGTGATCTGGGGTGGGCTTTTTTGATACTAGGAACCTCTAAAGAGATATTGAGGATAACGTCATAGCTATTGCTTGACTTTATTAATTTTTGCATTTTCGCATCAACTGAAGCACTTGAAACTGCATTTTTCGAATGTAAAAGAAATCCTTTACTTGAGTTTTAAATGAGAGTCCGGGCCGCAACCCAT
>NW_004797278.1:2866824-2897628 GCF_000002075.1 Aplysia californica | reverse complement strand
CTCTCTCTCTCTCTCTCTCTCTCTCTCTCTCTCGTACTCTAATTCTTTCACGTGTTCTATTGTTATAGTTTAATTCATTTTCTGTGTTCCGTTTTCTTTTGGAAATAAATGAATACGATTTTCGTCTCATCAGTTTAAAAGACATAGCAATGACATGTTACACTGTTATATATCCATTCCCTAGTAGCAGTTCTTTGATTATCTATGCCATACTATATTGCTGATAGAAAGAACCTTACTATTTCTAAAAATATTTTAACCCTGTTTATGCTTCATGTCTGATTACAGATACATAATAAAGCATTCAACATACAGAACTTGCATGATCACGTGTACAACTTTAATATTTTTAAATTAGTGATTGACTGGCATCTGCAGTGTTACGGTTAAGCACTTCTCCTTCTCCTTCTTCCTATTCTTCTTCAAGTGTCAGATCTAATGTACTGGTTATCATAGTTTGCGGCATATTTTTCTACTGAGATGCTCCCATCCCTGCCCCAACCTCCCTTTTTCCCGAAAAAGCGAAAACTGTAGTATCCTTGCCCTTTTCCATCTGTTCAAATAAATAATAATATAGTCGGAAGGAGCCAGGACGCTGCACACCTTACCAGAACAATCAATCTGCCAAAGTAAAGATCGTTTTGCAATTCCTACACGTTTTCTCCATCCTTTGTTTCAGGTTCTATTTCTGAAAACCTGTGCATGGCCATGATAATAAAATAATCCCAATGCACATAAAAGTAATGCTCAAGCCCGTAATGATGAAAGGGACCCGGGATATTCATTTAACACATGGCATGCACGTTCGTCATAATAAAAGGATTTTGGTAGACATAAACCGATTGCGCCTGTTCCTAGTAATTAAAGTATCAGAGTCCTGTAGAACAGACTGTTCGTGTTCATAAAAGGTTGACTTCATACAAAGTGTATGATAGAGCGCGCTGTTTAAAGATCATATCTGTTGTCTAAATATTCGTTTGATTGGTGTACTTTTTTTCTTTTTTCTACCCCTTCCATTATGATTTTTAAAAATGTGTATTCTTTCGTAGCTGAAAAAATGTATTTGACCGTCTTCAGTTATTTTCTTGTTTGTCTTGTTTCAAGAGTAAACCAACCCACAATGAAGCTGCAAGACCCCATTTTATTTTATTTTTTGAAAATCACGATAATTTTTACTGCACCAGTCAAAGATTTTTTAACAAAAATAATGTAGGTACCAGGAAACCTCCCATCACACCATTGCTGCTAGGAACACAGTTGTTTGGTCAGTATCCTCAATTGAAATAGCGAATATTCCAAATAGTTTTAAACGCATGACCGTTTCAATGATGTTGAATCTTGAAGACGTTTTTTTATGTAATGCTCTCCAGTGAGCATTTTTACACATCAGTTCCGAGTACTATGAGCGGTCTGTTTCAGAATTAACTCTTGCAAAACAAAAATGTGCGTGACTCATAACTTGTTAACAGCATGAAAGGGGGCGGGGGCGCTTAGGCGGAGGGTGGAGTTATAGGGGGAGACGATGTTATTGTTGTTTTCTGTTTATTTTACGACCTAGCCATCTAGCATTCAAGCAAACAAGCTGGCATCAAAGCAAGGCTTCTTAATGAAGACCTAGATAGATTTGACAAATCAAATTGGGCAAAAACAATCTTCATTCTCTTTATGAAAAGTCACGAGGTCGCAAAGCAAAATCTCACCATCTCACATACAGGAACTAAACTCAAAAAAGTTGAAAACCCGACCTACCTTGAGTTCGAGCTGAACAGACAGTTTTCAATGCTAATAATGTCTGGAACCTGAAGACTAAGGCCAGCAAGAGACCTGCCCTTCTCAGACGGCTGGTAACACTTCACGAGGAGTGCTCAAAGACGCACGCAGACAGCTATATGCTGTCATGGAATACAACCTAGACCAACAAACAATCTGCAGCGAACAAACTTAGAGGTTTCAGGAAGAATATTCCGACCCAAGCTGTTAGATTTAATTTCAGGAGCTATGAAATCGATTCCAATTGCAGTGTGTGAAATCCATACAAACCTCGAACCCTTGCACCTGCGGAGAGAGGCAGCAGTTGTGGAGATGAGTGAGCGTTACAAGAGACTAGACACAAACCACCCAAACAGAAAGATCACTGAACAGAGGAAAAAAAAAGAAACGAACCCATGGAAGATCAAAACTCGACACAGTCACAGAACAAGGAGAAAAACACCACCTTCCGTGTACCAGAGAAATACTGAAACCCTTAAGACCAGAACTCCCCCCCCCTCCCCCTAACACTAGTATCAAGAACACCAACAACAAATCCTCCCTCATAAAGGAGACATTCAAAAAAAGAATGTGATCAAGTAGAACCGAAGACCACAGCTCTCAAAACAATTGCCTCCTACCCTAGTAATTTAATGTAATTCAGCCGTTAAGAGAACCATTAGTGCAAGCTTTGGAGTAAGAATATACTGACGAGCAAAAGAAAGTGGGCACCCTACGTTCTGTGCATTATTTCCGTTTTTTATAGTAGTAATTCCATTTTGCCAATGAATGTTGTAAGGCTTGCCATTTTTAAAAAAGTGCAGACAAAAAACAAAAAACCCAAACCCCCCCCCGGATCAAAAGCACACCTTTTAATAGAAAATTAATATCACCGATTCGAATGTACAAAATCCCAGAATTAGTTGACGTGCCCAGTTGAGTCTGCCATGACAGTGTCTTTGGAGGAGACGAGTGCGTCGAGATGGGTACCCGGTGTCTGGCAACGATTCCGTGGGCTTTCAAGCGTCGACGAACGGTGAAGCGGCTGATTAGTCTATGCCCAGGCCAATCTCTGGCAGTTTTAGAAGCTGTTTGAAACCGATCCCGCAAGTGCGGAATTCTGATCCGATTGTCTTCAACACAACACCAATAGTGACACGAGGACGACCAGATCTTGGAGTGTTACTAATCGAACCACTTGCTTGGAAGTGTATCCTTAGCTTTTGGATAGTATCTCTCGTCACATTGAAAGGTCCAGCGACAGCAGAAACCGTCGCATTAGCTCTCAGCATGCCAAGAGCTTCAAAACGTTGCGCATCACAAAGACGAGGCATCGTATAAAACAAAATTGAAAAATACAAACGCAAAAAATGTTGACGGCCTTTTCGCTGACACACGTTGAAGTATGTAACGAAAAATGAATAAAAGTAAGGCATTGTAGACTTTCAAGAAAAAACGAGAAAACGCGTATTTCGCCAAACGTGTTGTAAACACTTTTTATAACAACTAAATAAACAAATGTTGTTCTGACCGACTTTCTAAAGCGACCCAAGCTCAGCATGTTAATCGCCAAGTCAATATTCGCGAGACAACTCATTCAGCACGAATTTGAAAACTGCCCACTTTCTTTTCCTCGCCAGTATAGAACACCATGACACGACATGGGGAAAATTATTTGAAGCCAAGAGCATTTCTACAGTGCTCGCTTCTCCGACGCTTCTTTTGAGGTTGCGACGTCTTTCTCCGAAAAAGTTGCATTGCCAAATTTTACTATCGAAGGATTGAATGCACGGCGCTACAGTGGGCGCGGAGCAGACGCAGCGCTGAATGGAGCAGAAAAAGTTCAGCGTCTGCTGTGCTGCTGGACTGTTGTGGTGTGATTGTGTAGTGCGTATATAGTGTAGTCATTGTGAATTGTTGCATTTTGACTACAATGGAGTCGGAGGCATTAATACACGCAGTTGAAAAAAGATGTCTTTATGACAAAGCAGATCAAAACTAGATTCTACAGCAACAGGTCCATGATAAAGGCTGAAGAAAGTAGCCAACGAAGTTGGATGCAATGGAAAGAACTTTATTTATACTTCTGTCTGTCTGTCTGTCTGTCTGTCTGTCTGTCTGTCTGTCTGTCTGTCTGTCTGTCTGTCTGTCTGTCTGTTTGTCTGAACGTAGGCTACACTGTACAACTTGTATACTTTTTTTCAAACTGTAGGCCTACTTTAGCTTATTAAAAGAGATGCAATGATAACCCTTTTTAAATTAGAGTGTGGACTGATCAGACGTTTTAGCATTTGCTGTTTTACCATGGCAATGCACTGTGCGGGGACGAAAAATATCCCATGAAAGCATTTCTCACTTCCATTCCACTTTTGGTAGCTATGCTCCTTATAACTTCTAGTCTGTCGAACGTTGGTAGGCCTGCTCGTGGCTCAACCACGTCATCTTCAATGTGTCGTAGCACCGATCTTCCAGGTTCTTGCACGATAATGAAATTGTGGAGCACAGTGATGGCCTTGACTGCATCTGTTGCCGACTCTGGCTGTTCATCCATTTGTCGCAAGAGTATACGCCACATTTGGGGAATCCTACCAAAAGAGCATTCAACTGAATTCCTCGCATGTGATAGGCGATAATTGAAAAGTTCTTTCTCATGAGTTAATTGTCTGTTTGGAAATGGTTTCATCAAATTTTCTCTCAATGGAAATGCATCATCTGCTACGAATGCAAAAGGGAGGGTTGTGTCACTGTTTGTATCCTGTGGTAAATCCAGCTTGTCAGCAAACAGTCTTTTTCCTAATTCAAACGCTCTTTTGCTGACAGGGGTTTCCGGAAATTGGTAGTTCGCTTCTCTATGTAGGGTCCAATTTTATCCAAACAAGAGCTGAAATGTGGAGGGTCTCATCTGTATATATTTCAGGCATTTTTCTTCGTCTGAAAGGATTTCTGCCATCAGATGATGGTATTCACCAATAAGTGTCTCTCTTTTTATTTATTCTGTGTACCCATTATCTACGCAGGATCGTCTCCTGTTATGGAGCCATGAAAGCATCAACAATTGAAGAAACTCTTTAGCCATCCTCATTGGCTGACTCGTGGCCGAATGAACCCACTGAACCGAAAGACGCAGCCACTGTGTTTGCTATAAAAGTAGTCGGAACAGACGCGGCGAGTAACAGCAGCCACCGTGTCCGCGCACTTATACGGTACAAATTATGAGGCACAGGTTATCGGCATTAAAGCAGAAATCCGCCAACCTCCAACTGACCAACATTTTCATGTCAAATCTCAAATGCAATACCTGAGACCAGTGCCTGAATGGATGGGAAATGGACAAAATGTTCAGACAAAATCAAGGACACTGTAATCTTCACAGAGGAAAAAGCAGTACTCCAAACTTTGGATAACAGTAACATTCGAAAACCCAGCCTGCCTTTATGTGGCTTTAATTAACAATTAACACCTTCACGTAGACCTATGCCGTCGAGATGACTTAACAGTGGGTACCTGCTGGCCACTGCAACACCCCAGGAAATGACTGAGCAAACATCCTAGCCAAGAAGGGAGGACCACGAACACAACCTCAAATTCCCAGCATCACAACAGCCAGTCAAGAACATCATCAAAATGCAATACCAGAGACCAGTGCCTGAATGGATGGGCAATGGGCAAAACTGGAAGAACTGTATTTACACACATGACTGCTCCCAACTCAAAAGAAGCACTAAATTCCATGAGTAGAAGAGAACAAGTCATTATCTCTCGCCTGCGCACACAGCACATCTCGCTGAATTCCTACCTAAACAAGATCTGTTAAAATACCCAATCTGCCTGCAAGCTGAAAATGAAAAGAAAACACCTCTTACACATGACCCTTTTGCTTCACCCAAAGACTTACATTGTACCTGCCACACTATCTCGATGTGCACTCGCCATGTAAAAATATGTGATGACAAAATGTCATTTAGTTGATACCTTACCAATGACGCAGCCCCATGCAGATCAAGTATAGAATCAGATACTGTACACTGTACTAAACGCACACGCATTGAACGAAGTTAGCACACAACAATTTCCGATCATGTTAAATGTTCTTCTCTACCTTCATTTCTCTTCTCAGTTTTCAGAACAATGTTCTAATATCTGACAGGGGAACTGTGTCAGGTGCTGATAATAGAAATTCAAGTCTGGTTGGGGCGAAGGCTGAAAAGGGCAGGGAGAAAGGGGGCCGAGTGGTAGTATTGTTTTCGGCACAGACTCCAATAGCCGAACAAGGTGCCTCTCTCCTCGACAAAATTCCCTCTTTATTCTATCTGGGCGGTTCTCCTCATAGCCAGTTAGCCAGGAAATGTACCACTGAGAGGAAGGCGGGGAATAGAACACTAAACGCAAACATAGATGGCTTAGAATTCAATAGATTAGAATTATGCTATAAATGTACTGACAGTAATAAGTGACAAGTTGAATAGTAATAAACGCTACTGCTAAAATGATTCAAAATAATGTGTATGTGTACTGAAGACCAGTCCTTCCTTTGTAAGAAACAGAGAGGCCAATGGGCAATTAGAAGCCGCCTTTGCACCCTGACGTCACCACTGAGCGGGCGGTGTTCGGTAGGCTCAGCCATTAACCGCCCTATGACCTCACAGACGCAATGCAATTCGCTCCCCATGACGTCACAGCCCTACGTATAAACACTTTGATCCTTAACTCGCCCTCGTTTTGTAATGGAATAGGTTTTAAAATAACAGAAGCAAGGCATCGAAACTGGTAAATGATCATTAACATCTCGGAGCATTGCGTGTGTGTGTATGTGTTCTTAATTTGAACAACAGTGTTATAGTTACTCCTGCTCACCATGAAAAGATAAGAATAGGACTTCTAAGAGGGTATATGATTATGATGTTTTGTTGGATATCAATAATTAAAATGGGATAAAAATCAGTGAGGGCTGAGATATAACATCTTATGGAGCAATTTGACACTCATTCTCTCGATAAACTGTTCAATGGTAATTTCCTTTTTCGCAAATTCCTCTTTTAGTGTCAGCATGTCTTTCTTTCTCTGTTGAGCACTCTGGCCAGCCTCATATGGCATCGATTTTCAGGCGTTTTATTCGCAGGTAGTCACTGAGTTTCCGAATGAAAAGGAAAATATCCAGAAACGTATGTAAGCCTTGCTGCCCCCCTAAATCTGTGTTTTTTAAATCTGTTTTTTCTGGGAAAGCACATGTTTTCCAGCCTTTTCTTACCTTTATCGGCTGTTTTCTCATAATTCTATTTGTTCACACATTATCTCATTTTTCTGCTCTGATTTTTGTTCAATTTTAATGTAAATTTCACAGGATACCAGAAACACCTAGTATGAAATTTTTGATTGTTGAATTTTTTATTAATTGAGTAGTTTTTGATTTATGGGCTTAGAAAGTATGAATTTTCCATTTTTCCACTTTTTTTTGCAACAACCTAATTGTAAGTGTCATAAAATAAAAACTGAAGAATATATACAAATTCAACAAATCAAATGTAAGAGCTAAATATTTACTGTTGGTATGCCTAATTAGAAGTGAATCAGTTTACAAATAAGGGAATAAAAAGGGATTGAAAAAGGTATACAAAATCCAATATGGCCGCCGTTTCCATAGCAACCGATTCACTATATACTTTTTGAACTACTGATTTCAAAGCCCCATTAACACATGGTGTCCCACTGCACATATGGGACACTCTAGTCCCTGTAATAGCCAAAACAGACTTCAGGTGCCCCACCTGAAAATAGTGCGTATGTTTGTATGTGTGTGTGTGTGTGTGTGTGTGTGTGTGTGTGTGTGTGTGTGTGTGTGTGTGTGTGTGTGTGGTGTGTGTGTGTGCGTGCCTGTGGTGTGTGTGTGTGTGTGTGTGTGTGTGTGTGTGTGTGTGGTGTGTGTGTGTGTGTGTGTGCGTGCCTGTGGTGTGTGTGTGTGTGTGTGTGTGTGTGTGTGTGTGTGTGTGTGTGTGTGTATGTGTGTATGTGTCCCATGGTCTGGAGCACAGAGGATGTCTAGACTAGGCTTGCGTCACACGATGCGTGAATCAGCGCAGCTGCAATAGTAGCAATGATCATACATAACAAGATGGTCCACTCCTCTCTTTGAGTCAATTAAAAAAGTGTCCTCAAAAGTCGGTGGTGCCCTTTTCGCAAATGTGCACCCTTTGCAAACAAAGTTACCGTCGTATGAAAAAAATCAAAGTGAAACTAACAGGTTTTGGAATAAATAAGAATTCAAATTTAGGAAGAACGCTTTTAATGGTTACGCTGGCAGAGGCGACTGCTTTCTTCGTTTAATTTGACTTTAGAACGTCGAGAACGAGGAAGAAGAAGAAGAAGACTTTAGAAAGAGAGGCGAGAGGTCAATAAAACAAACAAAAAACCCCTAAAACTCCGCCCAGAACGAACCAGAACAGCTGCCGAACAGCAGTCGATCTGCGCACGCAAGGAGGACCAGGTGCTATTTTATTCTTCTTCTTCTTCTGGACAAATGAAAAGGAGCTTCAAAACAGACTGCAGCGCCATCTGAAGCAATGAGCGGACTTCCTGCGGACACTTTTTTGGCTGAGTGGACCATCTTGTTTTGTACGACCTTTGATAGTAGCAAGTACTCGATTTCTATGCGACTGCCTCATTTAGTCATATCAATACCGACGGTGGGAGAGTTCATGATTAGCTTCTCCGACTGGTGACGTTTTTTTTTTCTACCAGGGAGCGAATTCAAGAGCCCCCGACATGGCATCACGTAATATATGTACGGTTAAACTGTCTGGTTCCACATCGTGACAGGGAATGTGTTGTGTTTTTGGGTTTTGATTAAATAAGGCTTACCACATAAAAATCACGAAGATACAGACATGACAAAGTCGTGCTTTTCAGGGCTGATGTAAACAGGAAGTAGATTTATTTATTAATATGCCAGGGACTGGTCGAGAATGTGGGTTACAATTTTTGCCAGTTTGACCAGAAATACAAATATATAACATAGAGTGGAAAGAGGGAAGGGGGTGGGGGATTTACATACAAGTAATAAACAAAAGTGAAGGAACGAGTCTCTGAGTCGACGACACGAAATAAGCAATGTCTGTTTTGTCAAGTATCTTTTGATATTCACTGCAATGATGTGCCACTTTCAGCGTGTGTTGATCGATGACCAAACAAGTCTAATCAGGGTGTAACATGTGCTCAGCCAAAGACAGCTGCAACGCAGAAAGTATTTATTAAATCAATATCAATACACCATGCATGCCTACATCATCACCAGCATCAAGTGACAGATCCCCGACAGACATCCGCGATCATGGTTCTTCATTCATTCCTTTGCTCTGATGCTCTTTAAAAAAATCCTAGTTTACTCTGAGCATCACTGATCTGTTTAGGCTCTCCAAGCAGATTGCTCCTTCCTCGTTTGTCTTCAATTTTGACAATGAGAGCTAGATGTCCAAGGCTTGTGAGTCTATTCAGATGTCCCAAAACGGCATAATTTGTCTTTTCCTGATTGTTTTTATCAGCCAGCGGCTTACGTGGGTTTCTTCATGTTCAAACATGAAACTTGTATGTAGTAAAGTAACCCCTTAGGCCGGCCTCACAAAAGACATGTAGTGAAACGCGTAATGTGAAACATGAAACAGGAAACGTATATCTAGAAACATCAGGCAATCAATTAGGACCGGGGTGTGGTGAAATACGAATCGAGAAACAACACCAATTCATAAGTAGGTCTACATGATAAATCAGTTGACAAAATGGACTCGTCAGATGAAGACACACTGATGATCTTAGTTCTACTAAAAAAGCGCAGGTAAAGGAGAAAGCGCATCATTTCCTTTTGAGGCGAGACATACATGAGGAAAATGCACAAGAACCTTTTGTGTCTTACAGGAAAAAAGAGATGATGGATTTTTTCAATTATTTGAGAATGGCATATAGGACATACGACGGACTTGAATCTCTGGTGCTTCCATTTTTACAACCTTTTGGGTCCTCTGATCTCTGTTTTTGTGGTCTTGATGTGTAGTGTCACTTGTCATTGGCTTGGCTTAATTAATTACTAGCCTTGGGTTTTTTTTATCGTCCATTCTGATAGACTAATGCTTACTTGGTGATCCGGCGATCAATGGAGAGCTGCGATAGATAGCCCCAAAGTTGTAGTAGGGCGACTTTTGTGTTGATATGTAAACTGCACAGTATTTTTATAAATCTTGTGAACTAAGCTATAAACCGATCTTTTATGCTCAGTCTTTGCTAATATTGATACGCTGATTCCGAATATCAGAATACTTTTTCAAAATAAAAATGTTGAAGTAAATTGTGTTACTCAATTTTGTTCCCTGCCTCATGAAAACGTCAGAGGAAGCTGGCTGGAGTCGGCTGTCACCACCGGAGTAGCTTGCTTGAGTCCTCATCAGTTGGCACACGCCAGACAAAAAAAATGAACGTTTCATTTCACCTCAACATGTGTTGAAACGCATTTCACGTTGCAGGTTTCAAGCCACGCCCAAAATGCAGGCTGCCATTAAAATCTTTTTACATTTCTCGTTTCACCACATGTCCTGTGTGAGGCCGGCCTTACAGTTCCCAAAGGGAAATTTTCTTAAGTAGCAGTCGATTCATATGGTTCTAAAGTGAGCCTGGTAGTGCCAGTATCAAAAACAGGAAGCAAAGAAAGACTTTAGAGTGAGGGGAAATAGCTGTTTGACATTTCGCCCTGTGAGCAACTACATGCCCTCAGTGTAACCATATTAGCCCTTGGTGCAACCAATCTGCCTGAGCGTGACTTAAATGCAACCAGTTGTTCAAAGATAAAGAAGAAATGGATACAACAAAGAAATGATTAGATGTCATTTTTAATTAACTACAAGACCCCACATAGTTAGTCTGAAATACTAAACTAAAATTAAATCTGAAGATGTAAATAGCTGAAGTTGTTTGCGGGTAGAGAGTCCTCGGTCGTGTGAAGGTGCCTTCATTCAGCACTCGAGTTAGCGCGCTTCCTCTTCAACAGAGAGTGCACACGACGCAACAGCTGGTCTGCGTTCTGCAAAGTTAGGTCCCTATGAAGTTGCGCAGCAGAGCAATTTAATTATATTATCATCCCTTGCTGATTTCATTTTTTTCACTTTACACGAATTCTTTACAATGAACACTAAGTGCGTGTTTGGAATACAAAGAACGTACTTTAAAAAGTTAGGGATCTGAATATATTTTCAGTACATTTATACAAATTATAATTGTAACAAACCTCTCCTCGACGCTCAAAAGGTACAAGAGAACGGATAAAGTAAAGTAAAGTAAGTAAGTAAGTAACCATAACCAGAGGTGACATAGAACTATTCTGGCATAACCCAAGAGGCTGTTGCATCTTGGTCCGTAAAACAAATCACCATGCCTAACCCGCAACCTGCCTTGTTTCATGTAGGGCTTGGGTGATTTCCCCATACCCTTGATGCAACCACTGACATTCTGCTGTCTTATGTTCTGATCAAAACCAGTAGGAAATAATAAATTACTCTTCATGAAGAAAACAACAGCATTTTAAACTAAAATTATTCTTTTATTTCTATTTTTTAAATCTCCCTTTGAACAACTGATCTAAAAATCCTACAAACCAAGTTTGTCAACAAACATTGTTGTTATCAGTTTCAATAAAAAGAGAAGATGAAAAAGGAAGTGGATTATAAGTCAACAGGATTGCATCTAAGTCTGGTTGCACCTAGGGCAGTTTACCCTGAGCACACCTGCACATATACACAATAAATATGCACTCACGCTCTCTCTCTCTCTCTCTCTCTCTCTCTCTCTCTCTCTCTCTCTCTCTCTCGATCTCTCCCTTTTTTCCTCGCGCTCAATCACATTTTGTTATCACCTGAACCCCCTCCCCCACACCCGTGTGGCCTAGAGGTTAAGGTGTTGGCCTCTCACTCAAAAGGTCCCGGGTTCGAATCCGGGTAGCGACCGAAAAATTTTCTTCTCTAAATTTGTCTCCTTTCACCTCATTTCCTGCTCTCTAGCAATGTTCTGTCGTCTGATTTCGTCCCCACTTTCTGCCCTCACCCCGTCATCTCCTTTGCCCCTTCCTCTGGGCTCCTGATTCTTTCTGCAGCCCTTCTACTGCTACTCCTTCGCTTCTTCTTACTGCAGTCTTTCAGCCACACCCCTGATCTTCTGGTATGAAAGATCTACACCTAGCCTTCTCGGACAAGGGCGAAAAATCTCGGAGGGCCCGTGTGCAAGTTGCGCACGTTAAAGATCCCTTGGTGGGCTAAAATCGATAAGAGTAGGCTTCGGCCGCCACCCGGGCAAAATTCAAAATTTCCTACCAACCGAAAATATTAGGTGTGTCCCGCGCGCTCATATCACCTATGCAGTTGCGAGAGCCGTAAAACACTCTACTATAAAAAAACAAAAAAAAAAACACCCTTTTTCATAATGACCACAGACCCATTAGCAAGATAATAACGAACATTTGTGTTGTGGATGACCGGCAAATTATAGACAGGTATAGTACTTTACAAATTTCCCCCCTCTTTCTTTCTCTCTCTCTCTCTCTCTCTCTCTCTCTCTCTCTCTCTCTCTCTCTCTCTCTCTCTCTCTCTCTCCCCCCCCTCTCTCTCTCTCTCTCTCTCTCTCTCTCTCTCTCGCTGTCTCTCTTTTTGGCTCCCCCCCTTTCACCGTCAATCACTCACACTCTCTCTATTTTTGTTCAACTCAACAAGCGAGCTGTCCCTTCCATGTAACAGTTCGTCCTGTTACAACTCTCCCAGTTATGACCGAAGACAGACAGGGCAATGATGAGGGACATTTGTGTTGTGATTAATTAGAACATTCCAGAACAATGAGGACATATGGTGTCTGATGGTCCAGTGACCAATCATCGAGTGACTGTAGCAGGATACAAAGAGAAATCAGATAGTGTGACAGATGGGAGGGGAGGAAAGGCGGGGGGGGGGGGGGTCAAAGAGAAGGGGGAGTAGACAGAAAGAGAGAAAGAGACAGACAGACAGACAGACAGATAGACTGACAGAAAGACAGACAGACCGACAGACAAACAGACAGTCAGACAGACAGACAGACAGACAGACAGATAAAGAGACATAGATAAAGGGAGATATAGGAAGAAAGAGAAAAAGGGAGAGAGAAGTCGAAACAAAATGAAATTAGTAAGGTGTTTAATCAAACCCTCTCTGGTTCAATGTAATTATGAAAAAAGTAATGTTTTAATTGTTTTATGCTACTCATGTAATCGCATTGTGTACAATTGACAGCTAGGTTAACTTTAACATTTTTCTACCATTAAAGAGAGATTTTTTAGGAGTTTGACCACACAAAAAAAACCAACAGTTTAGTTTCATGTGCCGAAATTGATTTTTAAAAGTTTTGCTGACAAATGAAACCGTGCTCCCAATAAATTGTATTGTTTATATGCGTCTTTACAGAATATCATACATGTATACATACATAAAAACATACATACACACACACACACACACACACACACACACACACTAACAAGCACACACGCAAACTCACACACACAAATACACACACTCACGCACACACATGCACGTAAGTACACATTCAGACAGACAGACAGACTGACAGACAGACAGACAGACGGACAGACAGACAGCAGACAGACAGACAGACAGAAAGACAGAGATACGTACATACATACGTACAGATACACACACGCATACATACATACATACATACATACATACTTACATACATACATACATACATACATACATACGTACATACATACATACATACATACATACATACCGTTGCCGTCGTGCACCAACCCCCTAAGCGCCACCGACAAAATTTTACAGGAGAGGCAAAAAACTAATTATTTATTTTATTTCTTAATATTTTAGAAAACTTTTCAACTTGTACAAATAAAATATGATTCTTCACCTTCTCACATGTTGTTTGGAGAAGTAAAATGAATAATTACAAAGAAAAAGAACTTACGAGATTTCTACTCGAGTTTATCGTCGTGCACCGACCCGATAAGCACCAAGCGAGTCGCATACCTGTTTCGTGCACGGCGGGTCTGAATTGCTTGTCGTCAGATGATGTCGTTTCAGTGGTTTTTGTTTTTGAGTATATTTTGATGACGGCATAATGTGTCATTGTTTGTTCTCCTTAAAGAAGAAATTAAAGACATTTAAACACAAAAAGAACCACTAGCTTGTCATGGTTTGTTAATAGAATCTTTATTTGCCGTTTAAACTATACAAACAAACAAACAATAAAACACGAAAAAACGTCCAGATATTCAGAAAATACGATAAAGCACAATGAGCAATGAAAAACATAAAGTCATTACCCCCCCCCCCTCTCTCTCTCTCTCTCTCTCTCTCATTTATTTAATATCACCTTTTCTGTAATTCCGAAGTACACACCGCCTCTCTCTCTCTCTCTCTCTCTCTCTCTCTCTCTCTCTCTCTCTCTCTCGCTGTCTGTCTCTCTGTCTCTCTCTCTGTCTCTCTCCCCCCTCTCTCTCTGTATCATCTTTTATCATCTCATTCACTCTCTCTTTCTTTCTCTCACCCTCTGTTCTTCTCAGCTGCAGATGAAATGAATATTCAAAATTCACATGTTATCCATAATATATTTAGTGCCGAAGATTATCGTAGAATGCTCGGTGGTCTTTAGGGATAACCGCTTTTAGTTCCTGGAGGTGTTTCAATTTCACCTCTGTGATCTTCAAGGTCTCTGTGTAAAGAGGTCCTGGTTTTTCAGCGGCTACCTCTGCATGCCCTCTTCCCCGAGGAATATCCTTCCAGTCCTCATCAAATGTCAACTTGAAGGATATTATGTTCCGATCAGGCGTATACCTAAGACAACGAATGTCCACCACATGTGGGTCACCTTTCCCACGACCTGGCCTCACACTTTTGAATGGTCCGAGTTTGGAATAATCCTTGAAAAATGTGTGATCAAGGTACTTGACCTCAAAGGGTTTGGGGTTGCGCCTGGCTCTACCCATGATGCCAATGTAGTCCGCCGGCAGGTACACCGGAACACCTTTTGCTGCTCTCTCAATAAGACTGTGGTAGGAATCCACTTCCATGTGCGTGTGTCCCTTGACAAGATATTCATGCTCCACTGTCTTACCTGTGCGAGCGCAAAAGTCACTAATAGCGTTGGCAAGTACAACGTTTTTGTTTTGATATATGCATCCATCACTAAAAATGATTATCTTGTCCACTTCGGTTTTAGCGTTTAGGTAATCTACCACACTCGATGCAAATTCGTTTGAAGTGAGCCCACCTTCTCCCTCATGGCACACGTAACACAGCACGTCCTTGGAGACTAGATCGTAGACTGTGAAGTTGTGTACTGTGAGTTTTGTTTTATAGTAGATGACAGATGTTTGAAGAGAGGGAGCAGGAAGAACAGATTCCAAGTCCATACATATGGTAGCAGTCCTGACTCCGTCAGCTGAACCTTCAAGAGACAGTTTCTTGTTCATCTCCTTCTCAGCAAAGGCTCTTTCCTTCAGTCTCATGTGCTGCTTCCATGTCTCTTCGTCCGTGTTTCCAACGCTGTGGGACACACATAAGTCACATAGGTCCTTTCGGGGATGATGTAACGCCAAATTATTTTTGTGAAACTCCTCTTTGAACACCGTTAGTCCCAAGCCCTTGCGGCCCAGTTCTTCACACTTTTTCAAGTACTCCCGGTGTAAATCGACCAGAGAACGAAAGTGAGGCTCCAGATAAAGCTTTGCAGAGGTTTTACGACAATAGTGAGATGGGAGTTTCGGTAATAATCCAAAGAATTCATTCACCAGGAACACGTTTTCAACACTTCGAACGAGAGATTTAACACTGCGTTTGGCAGGGCTATCTGAATCTGACTGCAAGGAATCAGTGGAATGTAAAATCATCCAGTCCCCTAAAGCTAGAGTACTGGTAAACATTTTCTTGCATACACGAACTCTTACTCCACCTTTCTTCAGGAAATATTGATATGAACAGGATCTTTTTTATACTTCCGAAGTTGTCCGCTTCCTCTTCACATCAACCTTGTCAACTAGACCGTTGACGTACGCTTTTTTACTCTCCCATGATAGTGACCACACACAGTCAAAGATCTCTGCTCTGTCTTCGTTTGAAAGAGAATTGCACTCCATCCCTTTGCAGTTGACGTGCTGGTCTTTGGGTGCCCTTGGCAGAGACATAGCTTTGTCCCGACTCCCTCAGAAATTTCTGTTTGTTTCTCTGCCAATTTTCAACGCCTTTTTTTTCCTGGTTTTTGAGTCAGGGTAGAGAATTCTTCATCTACGGGGACAGCTTCTGCAGGTGGCTCGGGTAGGCAGGAAATTGTTGTTAGCACCCCGCTGCCCGTGCTAGAAACTGATACCGGGAGGTCGTTGACTGAGTCCAAATGGCCAGCATCTGATGCTAGAAGGGCGTCGACTGTGTCAGTAGATGTTGCTGAGGGAACGTCGACTGTGTCAGTAGAGGTTGCTGAGGGAACGTCGACTGTGTCAGTAGATGTTGCTGAGGGGATGTCGGTTGTGTTGATACTTGCAACTACTGGAGCCGGAGTAACATCAGCTGTGACAGCAGAATGATCAACTGAAACTACAGTGACGTCAGACTGCAACGTAACATCCAGAGAACTCGTTGGGACAGAAAGGGCAGGACAAGAAGCCCGCCCCTGAAGCTCTCCAAGAGTGGTTGAAGTTGGTTCAGGTTGGTCAAATGTGGTCACCGACGAATTTCTGCGTGGTGTTGAACAAGTATCCTGTGAAAAATTGGACGTGTCAAAGCATGACATAGAAATATCTAATTCTGAGGTATCGTTCAAGAAAACATTGTCCACTATGTCTTCGATGGCACTTTCTGATACTTCATTAAGTGGCAACATTTTTGGGGGAAAATTCTTGTCTTGACGGTGAGCACATTTTTCAGATCTCGAAAGTGACAACTGGACCAAACGTTCGCCCCTGCTGAAGGGAAACATGTTTAGTGAAGATTGACACAAATGCACGTTTCGCTTAACAATCCTTGACTGACCGCATGAGTTTTTCAGTATACAGTAATACAAAATTTTCAAGACACAAAAAAGAATTTGGTCTCCAACACTATTAATGGTCATACAAACGAGTCTTATATAACACCACGTTGAAAACAGCCAGGCGTTGGCAAAGTGTGTTGATTTATTGGTTACGAGGGAGAACAAATTTGGAATTCTAACACGTTTAGGTGTTAACCTGTGATTAGTGTACGCGGGCATTAAGGCTGTTTTCCATGTTCAAATATGAATATAGATTTAATGCGGTATGGCATGTTTGATTTGCTGCTCTTTGCATTTTATCAATATTTACTTTGTTATAGTTAAGGAAAGAGGCCGCAGTTCAGTTGGAAATGTGAAAAACATTATTGGTACTTAGGAAAACGTGAAGGAAGGCTTTTTCGATACATGGGCATAGATCTTCCGATGTTTAATGGGGCATAGCATTTTGATTTGACTGTTTGTTGATCTTCTGCTTGAAGTGTGAAACACCTTATTGGTACTTAATCCTTTCCTTCGCCTTGGGCAATGTTCTGGGCTTTCCAGCGAAAAGTATCTTCTTTGTTCTCGACCCACTATGCAAAAAAAGGGACCCAACGCAAGCAGCACGGTTGCGAAACGGTTGCGTAAGATGGACCGTCGGGCATGACACTATTGTTAGGCCCACTAATATTAGGCTACCCAACAAGCGACACGGCGCGACGCCTGATCGCGCTGGGCCGCCGGGCACAAAGCAATTATGTGCCTCGCTGGTGTTTTCAGTTTTTTTGCACGACGGCTTTCACGCAGTTGGAGATAGGGTTTTTTTTCATTTGTGTTTTAATGTACTTATTATGTACCTGTGTCAAATATCGTTTGACTGGGACATAATGTATGTTATACAGAATCATATAAAAGCAAAAAAAGTGGATTTTGAAAATTTTGTCGCTTACAGGGTTGGTGCACGACGGCAACGATACATACATACATACATACATGCATACATACATACATACATACATACATACATACATACATACATACATACATACATACAAACAAACAAACACACACACACACAAAACAACACATATACACATACGCACACATAAACACACTCGCGCCCACACACACATAAAAATTTATACACATGAGCACACAAACGCCCGAACGTATGCCTACTTGTTCGGACTTTCTTTCATCCTCCCCTTCTTCGTCTCTCTCTCTCTCTCGCTCTCTCTCTCTCTCGCTCTCTCTCTCTCTCTCTCTCTCTCTCTCTCTCTCTCTCTCTCTCTCTCTCTCTCTCTCTCTATCTCTCTCTCTCTGTTTGTCTCTAAGTTTTCAACCGAAACTTGTACACATGAAATTTTTTTATTTCACTTCTTCAGCCATATAATATACATGTAGCCTACTGTTTTTATATTATTCATCTGCCTTTGTATACAATTTTTAATTTGACAGACACAATGTATCAATTTTGGTAAATTCAGGGTGATCCAACGCCCTCCCCCCCCCCCAACCCCCCCCCCCAACAAAAACCACCACCACCACCACCACCCCCACCACCAACAACAACAACAACAACAACAACAACAACAACAACAACAACAACAAGAAAACAAAAAAAAACCCCCAAAAACAACACGTGTACAACTTTTTCTGTTAATATTTTCCCCCACACTTATGTTTTGCGTTTCAAATTTGTACACAACCTTTGGAAGTCAAAAGGAATTTGTCTGATATTCATTTTACATAAATCCCCCTAATAATTTTTCTCTATATAGCACGTAAAATAAAACAACCTATTTTCAGCTATGTCCCCATTTTTATAGCATGACGCACTAGTTTGCTTAGGCCTGCTACTAAAAATCCCATCAATTGCGCCATATTGCAACAGAAGTTTGCAGATAGTTTTTCTCAAGTTTCCTAAGCCTGTTGAAATCATAGCTGAGATCCGTAAAGAGCAGATAGCTTTTTGTATTGAACATTTCATCACCAAGATCTCATTTCGTAAGTTTCTCACAAGAGACAGAAATAATGTTAAAATAGCCTCAAGGACCTCATTGATGTCAAGGGTGGAAATGGTTCATCAATTAGGACCTATAGAGAATCAGACCGAAAAAATTCCTAGACAAAACGACCACATCAGGTCAAACACACACCGTTTGCACCACTTTAAAAGTCACCAGGGTGCAGATTTCGGAAGATAGCCCCATGAGACGTTTGTCAGTAGACGATACCTGCAGCAATGACTTTCCTACATATTAACGGTCCGCATTCTTAAGACACATCTTCATCTACGGCTGTACCATTTTCCCGTTCGCGAAGGAATCAGAGGACAGCAATGTGTTTATGATTCCTCGGTCGTTTGAAATGCGTGAACATTTCCTCTATGACATTTGGTTCCTTGGCCAAGCCCCTATTCACCTTTCAGGTTATAACAACTTCACAAATGCTGTCTGATTGGACGACCTCACCCCCCCCCCCGCCCACCCCCTTATACTGTCTCTAGAAACAGCTCCATACTGTAAGGTGTACAGTGTGTGTGGTTTTGAGTACTCATGGATGAGTGGATCCTTGTGTTTGGTCACCACTGAACATTACATACCGTCGTTCAAAAGTGTTGAGTCCAAGCATTAGTTCTCTGGATTCCAGAATTAAAAATAATGTGTTTTAACTCTCTAGGAGAAAAGAAATATTGTTTAAAGATTACAAGGATGGAAAGAACTTTAAAATAAAAAGAAAGGAACAAAACCTCCAGTCATTTCATGACTTTCCTTACAAGATCGTTTAAAATGGTGCATTTTGCATTTATATTATTTATAGGTGGATTTTATACAAGCCATTTCGAAAAAAAAGTTCATTCTTTGTGAATTTTATGTCAAACAAATTCCTTTGAATGAATTATATCTGTTCAAAATTACAATATTCTAGTACACATTTTGGGCGAGATATTTAGAAAAAAAGGTTGTAATCTAGTTTTTTTTGTTTTTTGTTTCGTTTTGTTTAGTTTATTTTTTTTATCACTCTGTATTTCATTTTAAAGATAAAATATGACCTAAAAGTATCTATAATGAGAAACATCACCTTTTTTTCTAGGAAATCAAGCCGTGGAGTCAAAAGTCAATCTTCAAACCTTCTGCTGGTACTGTTTCTAGGTTATCTCCCCTGAGGAAAACTGTTGAGTGGAAATCGTACTTGAAAGAAGTCCACATTTAATCAAGTTCTCCTCTCTTCGTCCTTTCGTTCAGTGGTTCATGACAAATACATTAGTTTATTCTTCCGTACCGATGATGTCTTTCACTTCCACTGTTGTTTACGTTTAGTTCTTTAGATGGTAGCCAGACAGATGAAATCGGCGTTTGTGGTATTGCACACAGAAGACCCGAGTCCAAGGGACATTGCAATCCTCTCAACCCTGATTGGCCATGACAGACAAGGTCGAAGCCAGACTCCTAAATGGTCTAATCTAAATTTGTCCAATGGGAGGTAAATTAAATAGATAACAGAAAGATAGAGGTGAAAAGGGGATAAAATTGCTCCTAATCATAACCAGTTGGTGCTTCTTGAAACACATTATTAACGATTTGGCTCGTGTAGTGTCCACTTCACTCCCCCCCCCTCCTCCTTCTCCTTTAACCAAATATCTTCTTCTTCGTTTCTGTGCATTATCTAATAAAAAAAAGTCATTTACACCAAATTTTGCAATGACTTAGAACGACTCATTAACTAGAACTATGTAAGCCTTCGTCTCTATCAGACACTCTATCATAACTGAACGCACGTTGTCGTCATTTTTATAAGCTCCCCCTGTCTGGTAGATGTAACTATTTTTTAACTATTATTTGGCCGGTGGGAGAAGAAAAACTCCCCTGTCGTGCGGCCTACTCTAATGAAAAGGCTACAGGAAGGACGCCTCAAACAACAAAACAACAAAACAAAACAGGGGTAGATCATGCCCATCAGCTGTGAAGGACAAATGGTCTACACGACTGAGACTTGGCAATGCAATAATATGTTACCTGAGACGGATCTACAGGGCATCACATTGTATGGATATTACTATTCGTTTTCTTTTAACATTTTATTATTATTATTTTCAGTGAACATATTATTAGTATTATTTGCCTCTAACACGGTAAGCAGCTGTAACCTGGTACAGAAAATGTTGAAAGTTTCAAAAATTGCCTCTGTTTACTGGACTCTGGGTATCAGTTAGGCCCTGCTGTCGTAAGCAGAAGACCTGAGTTCGATTCCCTTTTGGAATATTATCGAATATATCGGTTTTTCTGTCAGCCTGTATCGCCCTGACAAGCAGGATCGAAGCCCGCCTCCTAAAGGCTCTAAAGTGTGTCGATGTGTAAAAAAACCCTATAACATTAAAACATTGTAGCCTCGTCTCAGTATACATTTACGGCCACTGAATGAAATGTTGTTAGAGGGCTCGAAGGTAAAAGGGTGAATACAATTGTTACTATACCCCATTGTCTAGGTACCACAAGCGAAAAATCCGAATTTCCGAAATAAACTGTTACACCTTTATTAGATTCTACTTGGTAAAGCTTGGGTAAAGCAGTAAGAATGATCAAAATCCGCCCACAAACAACGAAGTTATGGTTATTTAAAATTGTAATAGTTTGCGTTAATTAATTTTTTTTTTGCATACCGGGCAGGGAGGGGCTACAGCAGAAAGCTATCTCGCTTATTAGTAGATCAAACGTTACCAAATCTCACACATATAACAAGCATAGCAAGGAGTATTAAAATCCGCAATCAAATTTGAGAAAAAAGTTTCATTTCCTTGGATATGGCGGAGATATTGGATTTTGTTGACATATCTTGCGTAATTAATACCGCACTTACTTTTCAAGGAAATAAATTGTTTTTGTATACCTTTTAGCAAACAATAGATTTACCAGTCTGTGTGATGAATTTTTCCTAAACGTACTAGAAACATTTTCATGAATTTTTTTCTGAGGTAGTATTCACGTTTGCAAAAAATCCGTGAAAATCCGTACTCCAAACACCACCAACAAAAAACTATACATTATATCAAAAGTGCATCACAAAAAGTTTAAATATTACTTCCTTTCTTCATTCTGTGAAAATTTTATGAAGATTGGATAAAAATGGTAGTTATTTTTTAAAGTATATAGAAAAACCACGTTTCAAGGAAACGGGCGATAAAGAAAAATAAAAGATTGATTTTATGAGGAAATGGTGGGGACAGACATGCCCGGTATGGGAAGAAATAAGGCTTTACGGGGTTCTTATCCAATGAAATGGTTGTAGGAGAGGCTGAAGAAGCTAAAAATACCTACATCTTAAAAACCATAGTTTTGAGCCGAGCGGGTCTTTTGAGGTGGACCCCCCCCCCCCCCCCCCCCCCCCCCTCCCACGAACTTTTTTGAAGGCCCAATTTTTGGCGTCACATAAATACAAAAAATATAATTGTGTTTCAATCAAAATATGTACAACATTAGACAGGTATAAATAATTTATTTCATGAGTTGTGGTGGTAGATCATGATTTATCCTACGAGTGAAATTGCCAAGTTGTAATCACGAGTTTCAACGAGTGATTACAACTGACAAATTCACATGTAGGATAAATTATGGTCTGACTGATATCAGCTGGCGAAATACATCCGTGCCAACAAAGTTCAAATGACCAGCCAACTGGACAAGAGGATCTATTCTAGAGTCTCAGATGAAAACAAAATGTTCATGCCCGTCTGAGTCAGATTGAGAATTGGAAAAAGTCTGGTTTGCTTTCCTTTACCTTTAGCCGCGCTATTTTACAAGTTGTGCTATCTTTGTGTCTCCCTCCGCGAAACAAACCCCAAACAAAACAATCATAAGGTAAATATAAGCAAAGTAAGGAGAAAACATACAATTCAAAAGTTGAAAGAAAGTGCATAAATATGGCATGTTGTCGTTAGAATAGAGATGAAAAGGAACATCAATTGCTTTTAGATACTGTTGTAACAGAAAGTGAACGTAAAGGATTATTGTCGAATGTAAAGAAAACAAAGTGCATGTTCATATAAAAAAACAGGAAATCCTAGTTGTAATCTCATTAGCAAAGGTGAAAAGATCAAACAAGTCCAACAGTTTAAATATCTAGGATATATGATAACATCTGATGCCAAATGTTCCACAGAAATAAAAAGGAGAACTACAATGGCTACCTAGTTTCAATAAAATGAGACAAATCCTGAAAAATAGAAACATCTCAATGAACACCAAAATGAGAGTCCTGAACTGCTATGTTTGGTCAACCCTTCTATATGGCTGTGAATGCTGGACAATCACAAAAGACAGTGAAAATAAAAATAAAAGCAACAGAAATGTGGTTTTTTAGGAGACTGCTAAGAGTATTGTGGAAAGAAAAGAAATAAAATGAGGTAGTGCTTGATGAAGCCCACGTGGGACGCTCAATGTTAAAAACAATCAGGAAACGGCAAATGCAGTTTTAGGGACACCTGAATAGACATAAGGGTCTTAAACATCTAGTTCTCACTGGCAAAATTGAGGGCAAGCGAGGCAGGGGTAGGCCCAGAACAACATACTTAGGGAACCTGAACAAATGGGTAACAGGGAAAGATCAGGGAAACGTAGCTTTTTTGAGAGCATCCGAGCAAAGAAATGAATGGAAAACCATGATCGCCGATGTCTGTCTCAGATCTGGCACTGGATGATGATGATAATAAAAACAGTTTTTAGAACAAGTTTTGCGACTAACTTGTCAATGATGAGCTGTGACGTAGGCTATATGCGTAATCAAAATGTTTGTGAGAAGCTGGAAGGGCTGTGACTGTGAATAATCTCATTTTACGTGTGACAGACATTTCAAGTACTTTATATAAATACATTTATGAGGAAAACTAAAAAAAAAAATTTTAACCCCAATTGTTCTGGAAAAATAAGATTTAGTCTAGACAAATTGATTCAAACAGCTGTACAAAGTATAGATAACATTGATTCACCCGTTAAAGAGATATTTGAGGATAAGTTGCGCCGCGAATTTTTAACCGCACTACAAATGATTATTTTATTCGAGAAAAAGATGTTACTTAATGAACTGTGACTCAGTGAAACAAAAGTAAGAGCAACGTAGAAAGATTTGAACGTATACTCAACTAGATCTATATAAGGGATAGCGAGACTGGGAGACTAGAGTTGAAATTGCAGCCCTTAAAGCTATAATATCTATAAAAAATGTCAGCTGGCTTTATTGTGATCGTGAGAGACATTCTTTCACCTTTTCCAACAGCCAATGAAAATCTCGCCAGCCATGAGTAAGCTGTAGGCTGCTACGTTTTTCCTTCCGCTACATTTCCCAATAGAATTCAGTATACATTCAAATACCTTTGATGTTGCCCTTGCCTGTCCGAGCGATTTAATTCGATCTTACCAATAATCAGATGGAGTCTTGATTTTCTCATCAAGTCAAAAGAATATCTCCCCTGTTTATTGCTTCGACTATCACAGTGTAGTTGTTTTTGTCCTTTTCCCCCTTCAGATGTAGGGCTATAACAGCTCGAGTAATGACTGTTGAGTTTGGTTTTGATATTGTACCATCACCTAATAATGCCCCCTCCCCCTCCTGAAAAAAATCTCAATGCACAGGATCCAGCTTAAGCTTTCTACGCCGACAATGTCAATACATGTATGTGAGAGTTTCATTATGGTATAAGTCTGACTTTGGCCATTATTGTAGGCAGTCTACAGACTCCTCAATAGCTTGAGCTCTTCTGTATTTCTATTATAAGTTGTACTGGAAGCTTGCAATAATGAAAAGTCCATTGATCGGGTGAGTCTGAGGGAAAGGCTCATGGCAAAGTTGTGAGAGAGTCACTACTCCTCCCCCCTTCATCACCGCCTGATGTGATTGTAACAAGGGGCGTAATAAAGATAATAGTATCATTACCCGAGAATGCTTTTGCCAAGAAAGTAAAGAGGATCAGAGACTAATCGAGTCTAAGACCAGTTTTTCTCAAGGACAATTCATTATTGAATATTGACAACGAAAGAATCCTACACTGGCATTGGCCTTACTTCTCAGGAGACCGAGTTTGGGTGTTTACGTGACAAAGCTGACTTGGGGTGGTTGAGAAGCTGACCACATATTCTGGGTGGATAGATGGCAAGAAAGAGCGACATGATAACCAGAACAGATTGAATATAAAGTAAAATATTAGATAAAAAAAACTTTCCTTTGATTTTGTTCTCGCTGTTAGCTCACCTGATAATGTTGGACTTCAGGGTAAAGGAATAGGACTCAAGTTCCCAACAGTGTGTTCTTGAACTTGGATTGTGTGAGGAATTTATTCAGGTCTTCCCTTTCTGCACGAATAAGAACTCCTGCTTCTTGGATAGCTTCACAGTTATTAGCCAAAATCATACCACATCAGAATAATGATCCTAGTTACTGGTTGCCCCTCCCGGGTGACCCTACCCCTTTCCCCACTCAGACAGAAAGAGATAATCCATTGATGGGACTCCTTTTACAACTGGGAAATTTAATGGTCGAACCAGGAGTTTCCATTTCAATAATTAGTTATCGTCGGGCGCCTGATGAAATCGTGAATTTCGAACAAACCAAATTTTAAATTTTACAAGAGAGGGAAAAAAACTGATTTCCTTTTGTCATTTGGCGTTCAAGACATAAACTAAATGGATAAATAGAGTCAATTACCTTTTAGAAATAATACTGTAGTACATTTTTTACCGTAGATTATCATTTTTTCGAAAAAGTGTGGGATTCACGATTTTCTTCAGTAGGCTTTATGAAACGCGGTGTTGTATTCACAGTTATTAGGCTGTGTGTTTTCTCACAATAAAGGCCCTGGTATGTTAAAAAGAAGTATATGAAAGCACAAAATACTGTTATACAAAAGACTTTAAAAGATTAATTTGAAACTGAGTATGAAGTTGCAGACTGAGTGAAACTGAAAGCTATTCATTTTACCACTATAAATATCTGCCATTCTTACATGAATGGTATATTATTGTTTGTAATTTATGAAATCATACTCCTTCATGCGTACTCTCTCTCTCTCTCTCTCTCTCTCTCCCTCTCTCTCTCTCTCTCTCTCTCTCTCTCTCTCTCTCTCTCTCTCTTTATCCTTCTTTCTGTCCCTTTTCACTGGACTAGGGGGTGGTTGGGGGGGGGGGGGGGGTGGATCGGCTGAGAACTTGATTTGTGTCGAACTTTTATACCCCGTGAATGACTGAATGATCATCTTTCCTCATCTTATTCTTTTGTCTCTCAGATCCTGAAAATTACTCTTTGCGATTTTAAAAGGAGAATGATACAGTGGTGGAGAACTGTTAGTTAAGTTTTCCTTGTCTCTGGACTTTATAAGACTCTCCCACTCTTCGTTAGAGTTCAATTTGCAAAGACTTTCTCATTATCTATATCTGAGGCTTCATGTTGCATAAACAGTTTGGTCTTCTTTTTTTCTTTCATGCCGACCTGACCGTTTTGTGGACTGCAATTTTGGCAAAATCATGGGTGAAATTAGACCCACAAATTTCACTTTATAGGGACTTCGTTGATATCATTAGAACAATTGCAGTTCTCAAGATGGCAACATAATCTTGTGGGCTGTATATTTGTGTATTTTATTTAAAGCCCTGCATACTATCTACTTTAATGTTGTTGATGGCCTGTGCTCCACTGGGAGTTAAAAAAGGGCAAGAGAGAAGAGATAATATCTACTTGCATATTATTAAGATTTTGTTTTCAATTTCGGTGTTTGCTTGTGTGGAAAATGCACAAACGGCATTAGAAACATATGCAATTTTGTGCTGATACACACACACACACACACACACACACACACACACACACACACACACACACACAAACACACACACACACACACACACACACGTTACTATGTAATAATATATTGTTGTAACCTTCTATGCATTTGTGCACGTTGTAAAAAAGTCCATCAAACAACTTGTGAATTCATTTGAAATCAAACCACCTTGTGCCTTGTATCATAAGTAATAGATGATGGCATCATACGAGGTGGTATTGAAGATTATGGGCATGCTTTTGAAACAAAAGCTGGAGGAACTGAAAGACAGTCCCAAAAGTACACCCTGAAGATTCATACAAATCATCACAAGATCTTCTTGCCCTAGAGTAAAGGTTGCATCCTTGGCGTGCCCTTTCTTTGACCTTTTCCTTTCTGATAAGTGAGATTTCCATGTAGTCTGGTTGACGTTAAATAATAAAACTCAAAACTCTCGCACAATTCACATTGATCTTTTTTTTGGCTTATAGATCGAAATGATGTTTTCATCTAGCACATATTTGGGTAGTCTGACACGCAAGGCAGATTGCCCCTGACCTGTGCAGGCTGTTTCAAAAAACCAATGAAGCTCTGACAGATTACAGAATCAGGGATCAAGATAAGTTTTCCAAAGCTTTGCTGGCAATAGTGGGAGGGAAACTTCGGAAGCATGTCCACAGATGTGAACAGAAACTCCTTGGCTTGCACGCCCCTTGTGGATTGTTTGGTGGTGCAGCTGGGTTGGGCTCCTTTAAAGCACTCTTTACATAGTGCTGGAGGATCCAGATTGTCATCAATAAGTGTCTGAGGAAGTTCCTCAGGATCAGAGTCACCAAAGAGGAAGAAAAATTTCAGACAGAAGAAAGCAGGGGAGATGGATTGGACTGAACAAACCATCTGGAAATCAGGCAGCTACATAACAAAGGAAGTTTTAACTTGGAGTCCACAGGTTAAATGATCAAGGGAAGGCCATGTGGAACCTGTAGAAAAGTCGCAGAGAAAGATGAACAGAGAATTGGAAAGACATTTGAAAAAATAAGAAGAAGTTAGTCCAGGGTAGGGAATAGTGGAAAGTGTTTGTCCATACGGGGTGAGACAGATTATGATGCAACTGGCATGGGCTCTTCAAGAGCAATTTACAATGGATGAGCCTGGTAATAGATATCAACATCTTTGGTCACTCTGTTTCAATTAATAAACCCAAATGTGCATCTTTTAGTTTGGTGTATCGCATTTACCTAATTAAATTGTACTCTTTCGTGTTGAGAAGATCGTTCACATAGGTTTTTCTGTCTCCCCATGTCAAAATCCAAACAAAGACAAAGGTAGTTGTTCTGGCTTTGTCTTTTAATAGTGAGTAGCCATTTGATTTGGTTGAACAATCACGTCTCGGTGTCGGTTCTTTAGTTTTTTTTTATAGTCCTATCGATCTTGATTTTTATTGCTTATCGCTGCTCTCTCTCTCTCTCTCTCTCTCTCTCTCTCTCTCTCTCTCTCTCTCTCTCTCTCTCTCTCTCTCTTTCTCTCTCGCTCTGGGAGGTCATGTGTTTTGAATGACATTTTTTTTTCATTGAGGTCAGGTTCTTCTATTATTTCTGTGCTGGATTTGAATTGTGATACAACACGGAAGAATACTTGTAATTTACATTTGTCTACGTTATTATTTTCATTTTGGGAGGGCAGAAAGCAAGATAAAAATTGTATAACCTACTATTAAAAGGGCACACACATTACACATTCGAATTTGACAGTCGTTGTGAAACAATACCAGTCCTGCATCTAGGAAACACACATTTTTAATCATGTGAGAGAGAGGCTTTCCCGCAAAACGCATGCATTCGGCATCATAGAGTATGATCTCTGGCCTGGAGAATACTGATCGATCACCGTGTTTGCTAAACGCAGTCGCCCATATTCCAATGGTCTAAAGAGACGTTCAAGGCGCAAACGATTCATAAAACGACTGATGAGATCGTGAAATATGCGAAAAAAATAAAAAGATTTTGAAACATTTGTGGAATTCACGGTTTTATCAGGCGACTGACATTATTTATTCTATTTTCCCGTTTGCACTTTCGAACTTACACTTTTTCACTCTCAGAAAACGTCGTTGTGAAAGTAGAAAAAAATTCCGCAGTCAATCTTACATACATCATTATCAAGGAAGAATATAAAGCTGTAGAACTTCAGTCAATTTTTGTTCTGACCTAGAACCCCAAAGAAAAAGTCAACTCTGAAACCAGCAACACCGCCACAATGTAAATCAGGTTCAAAATTCTGAAGTGAGTTTTGCCCTTGGCAATTAGTTATTGCCCTTTCATTTTGTGAAAAAGTGGAGTTAATACTTTGGCTCTATCCAGCAAACGGAATTTAATTATGAACCCTTTCTGTAAAATCATTTTTAGTTTCTGCCTTCCACGAGTTTCTCTAGGGAAAACAAACTTAGAGAGGAAATGAAAACTTATATAAATTAATTGTCTGTGGCACACCCAGGGTGAACATTTCTCTCCAAAGAACTTTAGCATGTTGCTTTTATTTTGTTCTTTTGGGATCCCCTTGGGTGGGCTCTGCTCTCATTATCTTAACTTTACTCACTATACATGCACTGGAGTCTGTGATCACATGGATTGGCTCTTTGCTGTTGCACAGAATACATCAGTTCTATTAGGGGGAGATATTTTGTCATCACAGTCTTACAGCTGAGATATTGTATCTCTCTCAGCCTGGATTGGCCCTAACAGGCAGGGTTGAAGCCTGCCTCCAAATGTTTTAAATTGTGTCTCTGGTTACCCACACCTTAAAAATGTGTCAGTTCGTCTGCTTCTGTTTCTGACTCAGCCCGGGTTGGCCCAGATATGGAGGGTGGGAGCATCTTACCCAACAGTATATATGTACATTTTAATTGTATCGATTGGAGCTTTAAACATTTACGGAATCTATCTTATTGTAAGCTTAAACTCTACTTCTTAATATTGATATTCTTATCAAAACGACTCATTCCTCCTTGTCCGGTACATCTGATGACTAATCTGGTGATTGAAGGACGCCACCTGTACGTCCTACGTCTGTTTCTTTTCCTCTCTTGTGTATGTCTGTTTTACTCTCTCCATGCGCTAGATGTACGCCATCGACGTGACTATCGTTATTTATTCGCAGCAGCACATGCAATAATATCGACAATATCAGAATAAGCATCAATGGCATAAATTTCAAATACGTTACAATCAGGTCAACAGTTCTTGGCAGGCATCTTAGGTAGAAAAAAAGTAGAATTACTCCTGCACTTCATTTTCCTTTTTTTAGCTCAACTTTGAGAGAGAGAGAGAGAAAGAGAGAGAGAGAGAGAGAGAGAGAGAGAGAGAGAGAGAGAGAGAGAGAGAGAGAGAGAGAGAGAGAGAGAGGGTGCCTCCCACCCCTCAAATCCGTTTTCTGTTTTTCCTTGTATCATCAAACATCTTCCCTCTTTCTATCTTCCTACGCCTTCCTCACCTTCCTCGCGTTCCTCTCCTTCCCCCTCCACCACCACCTCCTCCTCCCCTTCCCAGTTCCTATCCCCCGTCCCTACCTCTTACCTTCTCCTCTCCATCTTCTCAATATCACCACCAGAACCACCACCCCTCGCCACCCTTCCGTCTCTAGCCTCTCTCACTCGGCTCCGCATAACTACCAATGGGCGACGAGAAAGTAAATAAGTCCCTTAGACTTTACCGCCAGGCGGACGACAGCACCACATCTGTGCCTGGCAATGAAATCAGAACAAATCACTCGATATAATCCTCTACATAAGCCCTGAAGAGGGGACAATTTGACCAATTATCAGAGAACGAGTCGCTTTAACACGAATTCCTCATTCATTGTTCTACTCATTTGAGAGAGAAAGATCTACCCTCTTCCTACAAAGACGATTTCAATTAGTCTACCGTCTCTCATTTCTGATTTGGCTATAGTGTGTATATAATGAAAAAAGAGACTTCTCTTTTTTGTTTGCTCAGCATTTAATGGTCCGTCTGATCAATATATGCGCACAGGCTGCTCGTTATTGGTGCATAGGAGTGCAGAGCTGTGTTAGCGTTCCTTTCTAAAATACGTGTCTCTAACTCGCTCTGAAACGTCCGATTTCAAGGAGAAGAAACTTTGGCTAAGAAACCATGTGGTTCCATGATTACTTTATGGCTAAAGCGAAGTAAGTCCTGCCTATTTTTTTATTG
>NW_004797278.1:2848349-2865380 GCF_000002075.1 Aplysia californica | reverse complement strand
GGGGGGAGAATTTAGGATAAGTGTAGAAACTGCGTGATAGATAAGAACACGGATATTGTGACCACGATGCTACTAGGCAGGAAGGGTGTATATAAATGAATATCATGTTATTACGCCTCCTTTGAGTAGGTTTTGGCTCTTGGTAAAAGCACTTTGATGTGCACAATATTTTGGTCTTAGCATTTCTGTATTTAATTTAAATTTTAGGGTTTTTTGTTTGTTTAATTTTTGTTTGTTTTTGTAAAGTGTTTTACGGCGCTCGCAACTGCATAAGGTCACATGAGCGCGCGGGACACACGTAATATTTTCAGTTGGTAGGAAATATTGAATTTTGCCAGGGTGGCGGCCGAAGCCTACTTTTATCGATTTTAGACCACCAAGGGATCTTTAACGTGCCCTCTGAGATTTTTCGCCCTTGTCCGAGAAGGCTAGGTGTAGATCTTTCCTACGAAAATATCAGGGGTGTGGCTGAAAGACAGCATGAAGAAGGAACCAAGGAGTAGCAGTAGAAAGGCTGCAGAAAGAGTCAGTAGCCCAGTGGAAGGGGCAACGGATGTGAAGGGGTGGGGGAAGAAAGTGGAGACGAAAACAGACGACATAATATTGCAAGAGAGCTGAACCAGAGGTGAAAGGAGACAATTTTATACAATACAATTTTTCCGTCGCTACCCGGATTCGAACCCTGACCTTTGAATGAAAGACGAACACCTTAAGCTCTAGGCCACGAGAGCCCCGCTAACAAATTTATATTCTAGAAAATATCGTGTCAACGGTAGTGCCGCTGCTGTTGTTGCTGATGTTGTTATGGTTGCTGTTGTTTTTGTTGTTGTTGCTGTTGTTGTTGTTGTTGTGAGAGACAAGAGAGTTAATGCCTTCCACGGGAACAGTCTGATCTAGATTTCTTGTTGTTGACAGTTTGTGTATGTCTATTCAGTTTCGATAGATCTGGATTTATTGTCGTCATAGATAGACATTATGTTCGTGTTTAATCTTGCACGATCTTGGGTCTTTTTGTAGCTTAATACAATAACATAAATTCAATTGAAAAGGTCTATACATATATTTCTCTTGATTCAAAGTTGTTCAGGTTTGTGATTTCTTCAGATATATATTAGTTTTTATTTCTCTCTCTGTCTGTTTTTCTTTCTGCCTGTCCGTCTGTCTGTATGTATGTCTATCAGTCCATTTATTTGTCTATCCAACTATAGATTTACGTATCCATCTATGACGGAGCGATTAAATTCAGACACAAAAAAACTACATACGGACACCAAAAAAACACTGTTTTGCACACACTATTCTTAAAATACAAGTGAAGCCATTAAAATGCACTTATACACATTCATGAGACTTGTATGAGAAGAAATCCTGTGGGCTTTTACCAAAAAAAGCATGTCTTTCGTCTGTTCATCTGATTTTATCACTAGGTGGAGGGAGGGGTCGTGAACAGTGAGAACTTTAATCTGGAAATACGAGTTTGTAGGTAGAGTTTCTTTTTCGTCTGAACAAGCATAATAAACGTTAGCAAAGCAAAGTTTAAATTTTTATAAATAGAGAAGTAAATATTATATTGCCGTAAATTGTCTTATTGTTCTCAAGGTTTGGCCATTTTTACGAAGTCGTTTTTTTCTTAAAGTTTACTTTCTTGTTCGCTACAGTAATTATCAATGTGGTTGTCGTCATTATTATTACGATCGACATAATTATCATCATCATCATTGTCGTCTCTCTGTCTCTCTGTCTCTGTCTCTGTCTCTGTCTCTGTCTCTGTCTCTGTCTCTGTCTCTCTCTCTCTCTCTCTCTCTCTCTCTCTCTCTCTCTCTTTCTTTCTCTCTCTCTCTCTCTCTTTCTCTCTCTCCCCATATCTCTCTGTGTCTATCTGTCTTTCAGCCACACCCCTGATATTTTCGTAGGAAAGATCTACACCTAGCCTTCTCGGACAAGGGCGAAAAATCTCAGAGGGCACGTTAAAGATCCCTTGGTGGTCTAAAATCGATAAAAGTAGGCTTCGGCCGCCACCCGGGCAAAATTCAATATTTCCTACCAACTGAAAATATTACGTGTGTCCCGCGCGCTCATGTGACCTTATGCAGTTGCGAGCGCCGTAAAACACTTTACAAAAACAAACAAAGATTAAATATATATATACGTGTGTGTGTGTGTGTGTGTGTGTGTGTGTGTGTGTGTGTGTGTGTGTGTGTGTGTGTGTGTGTGTGTGCGTGTGATATTTCATTACGTATCACTTTATGATGTATTATGTAGTTTTGAGACCTCGACACTGTACTAAAGCTGTGCCAAGCAGCTAATAATTTCAACTTGAAATGCCATATGATAATTCTTGCAACCAAAGGGCAAGATCTGAAGAGGGCAAATGCCGAGAAACTATTTTCTAATCTCAAAAGGACTAAACTTTGCTGAGCTGGCCATATTCTCAAAGGCGGTCTTCTTTTCTAGGCTGTCCTCAGAGCTACAGAAGCGCCACAAAACACCTCGATAAAATCTCTGAAGATCTTCAACATTAATTAATGGCGTGACACAAGAGAACCTAGTTACTGACAGACCCAGTTTGAGAGCAAAAGTTATACATGTAGCAAATTTGAATATCAGTCTTTACGAATTAAACGTGCTAATACGAAGAAAGAAGCCGTCAAGCTGCAAATCTACATCCTTTTTATTCTCTTATTCTCTGGTATGGAACGCATTTTCTAATAACCTAAGATTTATCAATAATTCATGTACCTTAAAGGGAAAATCTAAAAACTAATCTTTTTCCGAAATAACACTCTTCTAAACTTTGTAGGTTTAAGTGGTGCCTATGTCTTTGAGCGCGTGTGTGTGTTTTGGGGGGGGGGGGGGGAGGATTTTGTGTATATTTATGTGTAAATGTGTGAGTGTGTTCAAATTGATGATGATGATGTGTGTGTGTGTGTACGTGTGTGTGTATGTTTGTGAGTGTGTGTGTATATGTGTGTGTATGTGTGTGTGTGTGTGTGTGTGTGAATGTGTGTGTGTGTGTGAGTGTGTGTGTGTGTGTGTTGGGAGGGGGGTGACATCTGTGTATGTTAACGTGTGTGTGTAGATGAAGATGAATAACTTTAAGAGCTTGAATGTCACATGTATTATCAATTTCCTAGTGGTAATAGTAGTAGTAGTAGTAGTAGTAGTAGTAGTAGTAGTAGTAGTAGTAGTAGTAGATCTAGTAGTAGTAGTAGTAGTAGTAGGTAGTAGTAGTAGTAGTAATAGTAGTAGTAGTAGTAATAGTAGTAGTAGTAGTAATAGTAGTAGTAGTAGTAGTAGTAGTAGTAGTAGTAGTAGTAGTAGTAGTAGTAGTAGTAGTAGTAGTAGTAGTAGTAGTAGTATATAGTTTTTTCAGTTCAAATATACACATGACAAATTCAAATGCCGCATTAAAAAACCAAATTACGCCTAGCAAATCTAAATATACAAATGACGTGATAAGAAGTCCTAATACAACAATAGCAAGTTCAAATGTAAACATAGAAATCTCAAATGTAACACATAACAAATTCAAATGCCACATAGCATCACATGTAAATTTATATGCTTGAACTGGATAAAAAGGAAGCTAAAAGTATAATGTGTATCAAGGCAAGAATTAAAAGGGTTTGAGATCTTTGCCAAGAAAAAGTTAGATGAAAGCCGTGTGGTGCCATAGGAAGAAATCAGGTGAAACGAAACTAATTGTTTTTGGGTTGTTTTTTTACCCAAAAATAAACTCACATGTCTAAACAGAAACGAATGGTTATTATAAAAATCAACATACTGCTGGTATATACATATAACTAACTGGATGAAATGTAAAGCCAAGTTTACTTTTATTTACTTATTGTTACACTACAAAACGCTGTGACCTATTGGCTTGTATTGATCTGAAGACTGCTGCCATTTTCAGTGTGGTCACGGCTTGGGTGTTTGTTCAATTAACTGGGCAAGTGATACCATCCTTTGTCGGTGAGTCTGCTGAGTGATCATTTGGTCTCTTGCTTCCGTTAACATCTGTTTCAAATCATATTTCCCAAAAATAATGTTTCAATCATGAAATGGTATAGCTATTAAGTTATTTAAGAGGCCAACGCCTATCTCCGAAAGAACTGACCCAAATGGTAAATTCAGGTAAAGTGAGCTTCTCAATAACACAACGCCCATCCAAACTGAGGCTCGAACCCCCAAACCCGAATCTCACGATCACAGGTCCGATAGCCTCATCACAATGCTACCCACGCCACTAAATTGTATTTCCAAATTATGAAACGTTTTCCAAGACGGTAAGACAAGGTATGCAGGTGGCAAGATATTTCACCTCGAGTCTGTTTGATGAAACTAAACTGTTAAATGAAGCAAAAAATAAACAATAAGAATAAAAATAAAAATGAAAATGAACAAGATTAAACAAAAAAGAATGGCTATGATAACACAAGCATTTTTGTAGATGTTAAGAAAATGTGTGTATGGGGAAAACTATTTTATCCCGAATCTATCGATGAGTTGCCATTTAAAGCTTGCCTTAATGTACGAGCGTTGTTACATACAGAGCACGAGTTTGTAGCAAACCTGAGGGATCGGACTGAGAGAAGGGAGAGAACACTCAGGTCCGCCGACCTGTCAAAAGTCGTTGTGGGGATTGTCGGAACAGTTTCTTAAAAGGTATGGGTTAAAATGACAGCTGCCGTTCCCTCTACTTGAAAGTCGTGAAAGACCAGGCCACCCTCGGCACTGACAGCAAATGTCACCATGCGGTTCGGTCCCCTTCGACCCTGAACTACTGGAACTAGTGGAACAAAGAATTGACTAAGTCGTGCTCTTCCCCGGTTTCTCTTTGTTAACAGCTTGATACCAGCCTCATCGATGAATGCAAATTCATACCGCTAAATGTTCTGCTTCAGCAATGCCGCATATTGATGTCTGATTGCTTCAGTCCTATCAGAATTAAATTCTTTCCGTGGGAGCATCCTAGGGATTTTATTTTATGGTGATCCATTCACCCTAAAAGGATATTATTGCTTAAGGTTGTCGTCAACTCAGTTTGAGCATATTTGAAATGCTTCTCACGCTGAATAATCTTTGTGAAGGATAGTTGCTTTTGGTATGTGGCATTTGAACTTCCTATAGTGTTACATTTGGATTTGCTATTTGGACATTTGAACTTGTTACGCACAATCGTGCACTAAAATTTCCTATTTAACATAATTTGAACTTTCTAAGTGGCGTGAAACGTTCTATGTGGTATTTGATCTTGCTATGTGGCATTTGCATTTCTTATGTGTACATTTGATCTGAAAAAACTATAGTGGTAGCAGCAGCAGCAGCAGCAGCAGCAGCAGCAGCAGCAATATTTTTTTCTGTTGACGTTGAATGTGCTTGCAACAGCAAAAACGAGCTGAACATGCTGATGGCTTGTTTTCTCTGATTTTGATATGCACTCACCATCCATCTAGGGTGACAGTTATCAAATGTTGTTGCAACCCTTAGCCTATGCGTCCACCAAAATAAGATCACCTCCAGGCCAAGCTACTGTACGAAGTTTTTGCAGGGTGTAGAAGCGACTCAAAAGGATCCGCGTCCCACCGACGTCAGATCAGCCAAGACGGAATAAGACAGCTAACCTTATTTTTAGCCCAGTGCGTTATGATCACGAGAACAACAGACAACACAGGCGATTTGTTTATTTATTTACCACTTTGAAAAACTAAAAAGCAACAAATTATAATTATGGGAAATATTGTTGGTAAGTTGGGACGATGAGAAGGGGAAAAAAAAATAAAATTCGAACCCACGCTCAAAAAATTATGTTTGCCTTCAAATGTGGAAGCGCTGTTCACTCGGCCATCAGAACTTTCATCAACGAAGGGTAAATTAAGCTAAATATACGGCACTGTTTCAGGAAAGGCAAAGCGACACAATAAATCGAGATGTAGATCTAGAATCAAGGCCTAGATCTAGATCTAGATCTAGTGGACCGGCAGATAATGTTAGGAGAAAACTGAAAATTGGCGGAAAATTGGAAGCACTAAACTACTAAACACTAGAGAACCTTGATCCATCTAGAACCTAGATCTAGACACGTCCATAGCTAGGTCTAACATGGCCTATTTTTAGCTCTCCCGAGAACGAAATAATGATCTAGATCTAGATCTAGGTCAAGTGCTTTAATTTCATGTTTTGTTGTTGCTGTTTTTCAGCTCAGATCTGCTATTCTACAATATATTATAATGAGATACAACTTTATTGATCATGTAAAGTACAATGAAGAAGCAAAAATGTACTTAAAGATGCAAATTTCCTTCCAAAATGAGTCGAATCGAGGCTTTCTTAGTCCCCTACACGACTGACGAAAAAGCGTGCATGCAAGAAAATCGCGTAGTCAGGCAAAGGCAGTCATGTGAGCTTGGCCTGCAAGTGATGAAAAAGCGCAGTGGACGCGGGGCCTTAAGGGATAAAAAGGCCACGAAGGTGCTGTGACCGCTTGAACGCTTACTAAAGCATCAAAATATTATTGTTTTTATACCATGATAAAACCATGATAGTTCTCGTAGTGCTTAGTATTACTCACGTTAAAGGAAATATTTAAAAAGAGTTTTTAAAATGTGTTGGTTTTTTTTAACACATTACAATGTGGCACCTTTTTTTTTAGGATAGCCAATATGTATCGCATGTACTCATTTGTTTTTTCTTCAGTCCTGACCTGAAAATGATCCCTTGGGCTAAGCAGGTCAACAGCCAGTACAACCACATAGACAAGGGCGAACTGTCAGACAAACATTTAGTCAACAACGACAAAGCCAAGGACTTGGGCAGTTCTTCAATGATCGAGGAAAACTCCGTTATGATCTCCGTCAAGACCAACTTGTGCTTCTCTGACCCAGCCTCAAACAGAGGAAAATTCCTACAGGTAAGGAAGTCACTTGTGTAAAATATGTAAAGTCGCCTATTACTATTACCCACCGGCTTATATGTACAGCGGTAAACCACATTGCTGTCACACACACACACACACACACACACACACACACACACACACACACACACACACACACAAACACACACACACAAGATCTGAGTTGTGAGTGTGGCGGGAATAAAATGTTTTTTGAGTACTTCAGTTTTTCAGTTATGGCGTTGCATCCTTTTCGCCCGGTTGGCCCTAACAGGTACGGTCGAAGCCCGCCACTTAAATGACCTAAACTGTGTCAATGGGAGCATAAACACGTTTGTGTTATCAGTTTTAGTAAATAAACGCACATGGACACAATAACAGTTATCTAAAGGAGAAAAAAAATGAATATAGAGTCAGGGGAAGCCTCACAAAACTCTCTGAAGAGCCGTATTAAATATGACATGCAGCCGTAGTGTGCCTAGATTCTATCCTTTTTGTGAAACATTTCTGCAAGTGCTCCATAACTCCTAATCTGCACGTTCTGATTTGGGGTCAGGGGGGGAGAATTTACCTTTACCGTGATTTGTGTAAACCCCTGTTGGTAGAGGTGTCATCTCTGTCTTAATGGCTTCCAAGGCTGCACATCGGTTGCTGGCTGCTCTGGTGCACCGTTCCAACGATCGTACTTGTCCATGACGGTAATACGTGCTGTCAATCCATATCTGTCTCTGCCTACTGTCCTTTTCCCCTCTGTCTTGACCTTTAGTGTTGTCTTTTGGCGTATGTTTGGTGTCTTTATGTGGTCAAAATATTTCACTTTTCAAATTTTGATTTTATAGACTTTTTCGTTGGTTTTCTTGTCCGTCCGTCTTATCTTGCTCCTCCTCCAACACAGTCCCTTGTGTTGTGGGTATAACGCCTCTTTTAATCCGATAATGTTGTTTTAATCCGATAGGACTAAATGAGTTAAGTAGGTGGAGAACCTTAGAAAATTCGTATACAAGCAACATTCAATAACTGAATGTTGAGAATTTGAAGCAGTGCTATTAATATAAAGTTGGCTGTAATAAAATACCAACTGATCTGGTCGCGCGCCCATTTGATTTCCGTTTCTATATTAATCGGTTTCGAAATCTCTCCAACCACAGTCCCCCTTTCCTCTACAACTACAGCAACAACAAAAACAACAACAACAACGCCAATAACGACAACGACGATAACAATAACAACCACGACGACAACAACAAACAAAATCCTGTGCGTTGAGACTTATGATTGGAGCAGTGAAAATTGTATGCCTAGTGCCATTGTGATTGGTGATAAAAGTTTACCTGTCTTTGATCACCATAAGTCATAAACCCACGTACTCAGTAGGAGTCACATCAGTACAATTAATAAGGGGTAACATTTCACTGATTGTGAGCCTGAACATGAATCATTGTGGATTCTCCCCTTGGTGCATTGGCTAAAATTCCATTCGCCTAAGATCCCGCTTTTTCTTTGCTCCCAAGCACCAGGATCTTAGATGTAGACAACTGTAAATAGGACGGTTTCAGTTTTTTTCATCATTCGTCTGTACCTTGTTTTCACACACGTTTTTCCCACTTTTCCAATGCATTTCTGCAATGTTGGACTTTCACGACCATGACCATCTTTATCACGTGACATTCCAGACAGCATCTGGGTCACGCTCTCTATGTTGTGCTGCTACACCGGAAGTGGTTGTCGTCTGCTGAGGCCATGGCTTCCAGCACGGCCTTTTCTTTTCTCTTTCATCATCATTTTTTATGTCATTCTGTTCATCACAACTCCGTTGCCACCCCTCCCCTCCTTTTACGCCCTTTTTTCTAAAACAATACCCCCCCCCTTATAAAAACAAACAAATAAATAAACACCTCCAACGCCTACTACAGTCACTCCAAAATCCAACCTTCGACCCCTAAAACCGAATCCTCGATTACGAGCTATTTTGGGGAACAGAGAAATAAAAAATTAATATACATGATAAAATACAATACAATATAAAGAATGTATTACATGAGTTATGGTGAGAGATCATGATTTACCCTATGAATGAGATTGCCAACCTGTAATCACGAATTTCAACGTGTGATTACAACTGGCAATTTCATAAGTAGGATAAATCATCTTCTCTCACCATAACGAATGTGATAAACAAAACAAAAATTATGAATTCTGATATCAGCTGACGAAAATGATCTAGACAAACAAAGTTAAAAGTAATCAGTGATGTGGTCATGCAGCTTCACTCAAGAGTCTTAAATGAAAACAAACATTTTCAAGTCCATCGAAGTCAGAGTGAGGATTGGAAAAAAAAAGGATTTTTATCTTCTATTTTTAGCCGCACTAATATATTTTATACCATACTTGGAGCTGTTTTAGCATTGCACTTCCGGTAAAATATATCCTTATATTTCACGTGTGAAATATAGGCTGGCTAAGCTGAAATCTCACACGTGAAATATAAAAATTTGCATAAATTACTCCGTGCACTAGATCTACATTCGCCTTCTACTTCTCTTCTATCCCTCTGTGTGTGTAGGCTAAGCAAAGTAGCCTGGATCACTGGATTTAGATCTAGTAAAAACTTAAAAACTTCGCTGCAAAGCGCGCTCACCATGGGCAACCAAACACTTCTCCCAGTCTTGCTGTCCCTTAAACTTAAAGTCGAGTATAGGTGCAAATCTTTCTACGTTGCTCTTAATTTTGTTTCAAATAGTGTCAAATGATGGGCAAGCAATGCACCCGGATTACGCCAGAGTATGGTTCTGTTACGTTCGGTTCATTTCTCGAATAAAATAATCAAAAGGTGGACAGTAGATATAAATACATTTTAATTAGATCTATCAAACAAAATGATAGATCTACAACACAACTAAATAAATAGCACCTCTTTGGCACTTAGTAGTGATGGGCAGGTATCGATTCTAGGTATCGATACTTAGATACCTATAGGTATCGGTATCGGTAGCGATACCTGCTATAAACATCGATACCTATACGTTATTTATCCCAGGGCTGCCAAAGCAAATGACTTGGGCCTTGAGAATTTTTTGTTTATCAAAACTGATAAGTTTTCCTAGGAGGGGGGAAGGCAAGCGTTTTTAATGAATTTAGTGGGTTTTTTAACAAAAAGAGAGAAGTTTTTCATGAAATCTATCTAGTGATTTTGCAAAATCCTCACTGGCAACCCTGATTCATCCTCATTTTAGTTAGTTTTAGTAGAGGTTTTACGGCGCTCGCAACTGCATAAATGGTCTTATGAACGCCAGAAGATTAGTGGTGTTACAAGAGAGTAACAAAAATAAAAAAGAAGAAGGGGAGATACGGACGATAGATGTTTCGTAGGAAAGAAGAAGCAAACCACACCAGAGCGCCCGCCAACCACCCACTTATTTTCATTGGTTTAATTTAAAGTTGCAAAAAATCTGGTAAATTGAATTGCCTTTTTAGAACTCTTGTGTTTTTATTTTCCAATACTAACATTTTCTGCAAAGTTGACTTTCCTCCCATACTTCAATTAGTTTTTGTTTTTATTCTCATATTTGGTTATATATTTCTCTCTCTCTCTCTCTCCTTTACAAATAATTTTTGTTCGAGTCTCAGCTAAATAGTCACAACTTGTCTTGACACGATTACCTAAATACTTGGAAAAGTATAGTTGTATTTTTGTCTTTACTTAAAACCCCCGGCGTATGTTACCAAAGATAGTAAATAACAAGATGGGCCACTCAGCCAAAAAAGTGTCCGCAGGAAGTATGCTCTTTGCTTCAGATAGCGCTGCAGTCTGTTTTGAAGCTCTCTTTCGTTTTTCCAGAAGAAGAATAGGAATAGCACCTCCTTGCGTGCGCAGATCGACTGCTGTTCATCAGTAGTTCGGGTTCGTTCAGTGCGGAGTTTTAGGTTATTTATATTTTAATGACCTCTCGCCTTTCGTTCTTAAGTCAAATTAAACGAAGAAAACAATCACCCTTTCCTCCGGAGGAGGTTTTTTTGTTAGCGTAACCATTAAAAAAAAGCGTTCTTCTGAAATTCATTCAAAAACTTGCTAGTTTCACTTTGATTTTTAAAAACTCAAGTAGGATAACTCTGTTCGCAAAAGGTGCGCTTTTGCGAAGAGGGCGCCACCGAATTTTGAGGACACTTTTTTAATTGGCTCAAAGAGAGAGGTGGCCCCTCTTGTTATGTAGACTCATTGATGTTACTAATAGCATTAGGTATTGAGGTATCGGTATCGATACCTTGAAAAAGTACTAGGTGTCGCTATCGATACCTAAATTGTGGTATCGGCCCATCACTAGCACTTAGAATCTAGATCTAGATCTAGATCTAGACCCTAGGTTACCTTAGGTCTAGAGGCCTATATCAGCTTGAATAAATGAAATGATCATGAAAGATTTACAGAGGTTTGAAATTTTGTAGTCACTTTATCAAACAGTAAAAAAGCCACTGTTTAGATCACTTGCGTTGCCTTTTGAATTTTTGTTTTCATTAATTCTATCACTACATATACTAAATGATCAACTATATAAATGAAAGAAGATTAAACTTTAAAACAATATGTAATTGATAAATATGATATTAGTCAATATAAGAGTAAAGCACTCTTGGATAATTTCTTTTTTTTAAATAATAAAAGCTACTTCCCTTGTTATTCTGATATTCTTACCTCCCCTTAAGAAATCCAGAATATCGGAAATCGATAGACAAAAACTAGATATCTAACTAGATCTACATATTTAAAATTAGCACATCAATATGCAAGTAGCTTGACAACTTGTGTTGTTAAAAAAGCCTTTTTTTCATCTTTGACCAATTTAAAGCAATGCATTAGATCTAAGATCTAGAATCTAGATCTAAATCTAGATTTGGTTACAAAGTTTGAAATCAAAATCAAAGTCATCTCTATTCTAACAAAAACATGCTAGATTTATATTAATGCAGTTTCTTTCAACTTTTGAACCGTACACTTTCTGATTACTTTGCTTATATTTACGTTATGATAGTTTTGTTTGGGGTTTGTTTCGCGGAGGGAGACACACGGATAGCACAACTTGTAAATTAGCGTGGCTAGAAGTAAAGGAAAACAATCCAGATTTTCCCCAATTCTCAATCTGACTTCGACGGGCATGAAAATTGTTTTCATGTGAGACTCTAGAATGGACCCTCTTGTCCAATTGACGGGCCCTTTGAACTTTGTTGGTACAGACGTATTTCGCCAGCTGATGTCAGTATGGCATAAAAAATGTATTACACTCGTTGTGGTGTTAGACCATGATTTATCCTACTAGTGAAATTGCAAGTTGAAACTCGTGATTACAACTTGGCAATTTCACTCGTAGGATAAATCATGATCTTACACCACAACTCATGTAATAAATTATTTATCTATTTGTGGTGGCCGAATTTTGCTATTCAAAAGGTTTTTTAATGGCTGTATCGATCGACATGCGGTTTTAGCCAAAAAATTCTTTAAAATATTCTCCAGGTCATGACGCCCTTGGTTTTTTCAGTTTTGAGACAGTTTTGCTGCAAAAAGCTAAATTTCTTTATTTCGCCGATCTCTTTTGTAGGCCGACGCTTCTGTCTCTGTAAGTTGAGAAAATCCGGAAGTGATATTTCGCGAGGCACATTTTGTTTTGAAAGTATAGATCTAGACCTTCTAATTTTTTGCATCTCTCAAGATTTATTTCCCCATTCCATTAAAGTGTAAATAAAGTAGGTCAAGGACTTTTAGTTGATGTTAAAGCACCGATCATTCCTTTCATCGAAAGGGGGCCCAGCTTGTACAACCTATTATGCTATCTGTATGTCTCCCTCTGCGAAATAAACCCCAAACAAATTAATGACAACGTAAACATAGGCAAACCAAGCAGAAATTTAATGTAAGATTCAAAAGGTGAAACTGCGTGTATTATGCTATGGTGTCGTTGTAGTAATTATGACTTTGAATTGGATTTTTTATAACTTTGAAACTAAGACAAATTGAAGCCTAGCACAATAATAATATACTTGTGCATTGCATTATGATACATACATCATCGCACCTCAACGTAATCCCGGTTCATTATCTATGGTGCCCACCATTTTACTCAATTTTGAACGAAATTAAGGGCAACGTAGAAAGGTTGCACGTACTCTATAGCAAGCCTGGGAGACTTTTGGCACTCCATTTTGGGGGCAGATGGAGAGCGCGCTTCGCAATGAGGATTTTTACAGAAGGTAAAACACGGCTGCCATAACATACGAATTTATTCCACCGAAAGTATGTTAAAACAACTCCATATCTTGCCTTAAACATGAATAATTTATTTCATACATGTTGTTGTTCGTCCTTCGCTTATGAAGATGACCATGACTTCACAAATTGGTATGTTGACGGTGACTGTGGGTCCGGAGAAGGCTGATTAGGACCATCCAGGCTCGGAAGGTTCACCCAATTTGTGGGTACGAGTAGTCTGCTGTTGGACGTGGTGGATGCAGGTCTAGACTTGGTCACGTTGCTTGGCTCCGGCTCCCTATGTTAAATTGCAGCGCCACGCGGGACGATCTACGGACAGCGTTCCCACAAGTCGTTCAGGATTCCAAGTTCCTTTAGTGAGACTTTGAGGCATTCCTTGAAACCTTTTTTTCTGCCTCCCCCCCCCCCTCCAACTGAGCTCGTGCCATGAAGCAGCTATCCATATATCAGTTTTTTTTGTTGCAACTGGCTGTCTGCCATTCTGATCACATGACCGACCCATCTGTCTCGCGTTTTGTAGAGGATGGTGTAGATGCTGGGGGTTCCGGCTCGCTCTAAATCAGCAGTGTCTAGGGTTTTGTCCTGCCATCTGAAGCGGGTGATTTTACGGAGACAGCTCAGGTGGAATCGATTGAGCTGCTTGGCTTGTCTGTAGTAGACAGTCCAGGTCTCGCTGGCGTAAAGAAGGATGGTAAGAACCACTACCCTGTAGACCTTCAGCTAGAGGACTGCTGGTTGGTACCTTACTTCGGTTTTCTTGGTATTGATGGTGAGGCCGAAGTTGTCATAGGCTGAGGCGAAACAGTTCATTTCGTTTTGCATTGACCCTTTTGTGCTAGCGTTGAGGGCACAGTCATTGGCAAAAAGAAGTTCCCTGATTACTGTTTCTTTCACCTAGGTAATGTCCTGGAAGCGCCTGGTGTTGAACAGCCTGCCGTCGGTTCTGTATCTGATTCGGATGCCATCTTCACAGTTATGGAAGGCATCTGTTAGCATTGCAAACAATACCATGCTGAAAATAGTAGGTGCAAGGACGCACCATTGTTTAATGCCATTGGTCACATGGAAGGTGTCTAACTCATCTCGGCCCCCTAGCACCTTCACTATCTTACCATCGTGAAGATGTCTGACGATGGTGAAGAATTTACTTAGGTATTCATACTTCTCCATGATCCGCCACTGTGCTTCTCTGCTGACATTGTCGAAGGCCTTCGTTAGATCCACAAAAGTCACGAGTAAGTCGCAGTGCTGCTCCTGGCTTTTTTACTGGAGTTGGCGGGCGGCGAGGATCACGTTTGCAGTTCCTCATTTGGCCCGGAAACCACACTGAGTCTCTGGGAGGAGTCCCTGTTCAATATGATGGAGGAGGCTGTTCAGTAGGATACGGGCCTGAATCTTGCCAGCTATGGACAGAGCAAAATTCCCCTGCGATTATCACAATTCTGGCGGTTATCCTTCCTCTTGTAGATGTGGACGATGTTGGAGTTTTTAAATTGTTATAGGAGCTTTCCCTCGTTCCACATGACCTGGAATAGGTAGGTCAGCTTTTATAACATTATTTTTCTGGCCTCCTGCTTTGTACACTTCGGCAGAGCTTTCGTCGGGTCCTCACGCTTTGCTATAGGAGATTTGTTTTGTTGCCTCTCGGACTTCTTTTCCGTAGTCAGAGTGTCGAGGTCCTTGTTGATGGTCACTTGAGGCAGGTGGACGATGGCCTCGTCATTTATTGCATCAGGACGGTTGAGGACGTTGTTGAAGTGTTTGGTCCATCTTTCCAGGATCTGCTTCTTCTCTGCGAGCAGCTGTGTTCCATCTACACTGAGAAGTGGGGAGGAGTCAGAGGGCTGGGGTCCGTATAGTGCTTTCAGTGCGTCATAAAATCGCTTAGTGTTGTGCCTGTCTTTTGTCGGATTTCTTTTTGAACCATTTTTCTTGCGTGTCTCTGAGGGATTTCTGTACCTTTGCTTTTGCGTTCTTGAAAGTGCCCTTTTTTTGGTGTGCGACGTGGGGTCATTTTGGTGCGCCCTGAGCGATCGTTCTTTTTCATTCATTAAGGCTTTGATACTTTCGTTATTTTCGTCGGACCAGTCCAGCTTTCTACGGACTGCTGGCCCAAGGTGTTCGAAGGTTGTATGTAATGAAAGGACCATTATTATTTAAATCAAATTTTTACTTTAAAAAAGGATTTTTCTTAAATTAAAGTCTGTTACCGAACCCCACGTCTATAGGCTAATGTATACAATTAATAAACAGTGTGTATTTGGCCAGAGGGAGGAACTGTAACGCCGACACTAAACACAAGTCGCGTTAGCTTGGTGCGATAAGTACACCTGGGACTAAATGCAGCCTGCATAAAGGCGTGTAAGATCTATATTTTTGAGAATGTGGCAAATTAAAGGTGTGACAGAGCTTGGTACAAAATCGAAATTTGGTCATCTCTACTATCGACAGACGGTGTCTGCTGCACACCTAGCTAGAGGACTGCAGATTCTAAGACACGAGGGTTTTCTTCAAAACAAATACATTAACTTACGGTGTTGTCTGGGTCTGAAATTACTTTGATATTATAAATTTCTTTACAGACGGGACCTGCAGTTAACATATCTTCCAAGAAACTAAACTCTTCATCATCATATTCTGAAGAAGAACAAAATATGCTTCAGACTTGGACAGGGTTGGTCATATTTAATCCGATGTTCGTATAGGTCATCATCATCATCATCATCATCATCATCATCATCATCATCATCATCATCATCAGGCGCTGAGAAGCTCCATACGTTTTACAGATAGTCTCATTGCACCTCAAGCAATGTACTTTAGCAGAGCTTGATGGGATTCCTGCTGTTTGGTCGCTACCCAGTGGAGGCTCACCTCTGTGGACACGATATGTGTGGGAAATGTTGCCACAAGAAACCAGAATGTTGCAAGATGATGAACGAAGAGATGAAAAGACGTCTGAACAAATGGACATGTTGGAAATGCATTGATGCCCTAACCCCACAGCCAGAGGCTCCTATGCCAAATCTTGACACTTCAATATCCAAACAAATGAAGTCATCTGAAAAAAAATGCTTAGGCATTCTTCAATGGAATGCCGATGGTATAAAGACGAAGGTTGGAGAATTCGAGATGAGGCTTAAGGAGCGTGATATTGATTTGGCAATGATCCAAGAGAGCAAACTCGGAAAAGGACAAAGAACCCCACATATCAAAGGTTACATGGCGATTCGGGAAGACAGACAGGGGGCCCGGGGAGGAGGATTGATCAACTATATCAGAGATAGTCTGGTGTATGAAATAGTGGATAGAAGGGCGAAGACAGTAACAGAATCGCTGACCATCAGGGTAAGAATGACAAGAATAAAGTGGATAACTGCAACTAATGTCTACTGCCCACCCAAGAACGGCACAGGTCAAGCCATCCAGCTTGTTTTGAACAGCATCCCAGTGTCGCCATCCAGCATCATTTGCGGTGACATCAATGCGCATTTTCCAGTCTGGGATGAGATTCAGCCTGAGGATCCGCGAGGAGAAGATGTAGTTGAATGGGCTTGTCATAAATCGCTTGACATCCTGAATGATGGTTCTGTCACCCGAATCAACAAAACAACAGAGGCTGGCAGCTCGCCAGATGTCACGCTATGTGGAAGTGTCTGGAAGAGCAAATGTGTATGGTCGGTGGATGATGAAGATCTCGGTGGTTCTGATCATTCTGCAATCATCATTGTAGTGAACAGTGCAACTAAACATCAATCAATCTTTGCAAAGGCACCACGATGGAGAAAAAATGGAGTGAAATGGCCAGACTTCCGAAATGAGATTGAAAGCAATATGGATAACTTACCGGAAACTGACGATCTGAATCTGCGAG
>NW_004797278.1:2825904-2847724 GCF_000002075.1 Aplysia californica | reverse complement strand
ATATTTAATCTGTCGCTTAACCAAGCAGCGTGCCCACAAGACTGGCGTAAGGCACTTATCATTCCTCTCTTGAAAGCTGGTAGGTCACCTAGCGATATGACATCCTTTCGACCCATTAATTTGACATCCTGTGTCGTGAAAGTTATAGAAAGGATGCACGCTGAAAAAATGTACTACCTGTCAGAGAAGAATGAATGGATTGCAGATATCCAGGCAGGCTTTCGCCAAGGTCATAGCTGCACGGACCAGATCATCAGAATCTGTCAAGGAATTGAGGAAGGTTTTCAACAAAAGCCGACATTCCATCGATCAGTCCTAGTCCTGCTGGACTACTTCAAGGCATATGATACGGTTTGGCGTGAAAGAATATTACTGTCAATGGCTGACAAGGGAGTTCCGTTGCATGCAATCAGATGGATCCATGGTTTCCTGAGAAACAGACAAGCCCGTGTTCGCCTGAATGGAGAAACAAGCAAGAGCCAGAATTTCAAGCAAGGGCTTCCCTAAGGAGCTGTACTATCACTGCTGCTGTTTATATTCTTCATAAACAACCTGGCAGAATCCCTCCCAAATCCTGACTTACAACAACTAACCTCCGCCAAGCTGATCTACCCAATGTTCGCTGATGACTGCACAATACTGGCCAGTCACGCAAACAGAACAAAGGCAAATGAAGTGACACAGTTGATTGTGGATATGGTTGTGAAATGGAGCAATGAATTGAAGCTTACCTTGAATGCAACCAAGAGTGAAATGTGCTTCTTCTCAACATGGGTGAAGGAGGCAACGTGGCAACCAATAATTCAGATCGAAGGGAAAAAGATACCATTCAACCCGACTCCACGTCTGCTGGGTGTCTACCTGGATAGACAGCTAACCTTCAACAAGCATATTGAGGAGGTGTCCAAAAGTGCAACCTCTAAAATGAAGGTTATCGGCGCTGTCAGCTACTCAAAATGGGGCTGGGGTAAGGAGTCGCTCAAGAAAATATATCAGATGTTTGTGAAAAGCAAGTTGGATTATGCTGCCCCAGCGTGGAAGCCTTGGCTGAGTGAGACTAGTGCAAAGGCCCTGGACAGAATACAAAACAAAGCCCTCCGACTTGTATCAGGTCAGCTGAAAACAACACCAACAGAAGCGCTGCGCTATGAGACCAGAACTGAGCACTACACCACCTATACAAAAAGAACGTGCCTCAAGTCTATAGAGATGGCTAAGAGATTACCAGACAACCATCCTAGAAAGAAAGCCCTTGATCAAGCAGTCAAGCCTAAAAACCGCAGGAAAAGTTGGTTTCGGATGGGCACCGATCTAGCAGACCACCTCCCTGAAGCAGAGGATCGATGGCCGATGAATCTGGTGAGAGCTTGTCCATGGGAGACCCATGGCGAAATCGAAATTCGGACAGAACTGAGAGGAGTAAAAGGAAAAGGGGATGATCCTGTAAAGGCACGTGAAGCAGCTGAGGATGTGATCAAAGAGGTTGGTGCGGATGTGACAATTTTCACCGAAGGATCGGCAGTCGCAGGATACCGCGAAAGTGGAGCAGCAGCAGTAGTGATAATAAATGATGAACCACCACGAACAGAAATTATTAAACTAAAGGTGCGTTCCTTACATCATCTTATGACGAGGAATGCCAGGCAATGTTGTCTGCTGCACAATGGATTGCTGACAATTGCCACAGTAGGACCAATGTGCTTATCTTGACTGACAGTCAGTCCCTCTGCAAGGGGCTGCTGGGCAACAGCTCGGACATGAATGATTTGTGCTGCAAGTTCAGTAAAGCCAGAGCCACAAATAAAAATTGAGTGCATTCCAAGCCATGTTGGAATAGAAGGAAACGAGACAGCAAACCAAGCTGCTAATGAATCCAGAGAGATCGAAGGAGGCAGACGACCAACGACATACAGAGGAGTCTTTCCAATAATCAAGAGAGAAATCAGAGACCCACCATGTAGAACTAAGAACCAGCACCTGGAAGATGTGTATTCTGGGTACTCGTATAAGAGGGGGGAAAATCTATTACATGTCGCTGGGACCAGGTTGAGCTAACGAGACTGCAGTCGGACCATCATTGGAGTTTAAGATGGTATAAGAACTTTGTAAATGATGAGCTCAGCCCATGTTGCCGAAGATGCAGCCATGAAAAGGAGGATATCAAACATATGTTTGAATGTCCAGGAACAATGGCAATTCGAATGGAGTTATTTGGACGAGTGGAGGTGCCGCTAAGCATATTGACAATGGAGCGGAAAAAGAGCCTCGCTCTCGCTCGAAGATTTCTTCGTCAGGCCCATTAAGGAAACAAACAAAAAATCATCATCATCATCAAGTGCCAGATCTGCGATAGACGTCGCTGACCATGCTTCTATTGTATTGTCAATGTGTTTAGTAATTGTCCAGCATTCACAGCCATATAGAAACGTTGACCTTGTACCCAACATTTCAGAACTTTCATTTTCGGTGTCATTGAGATGTTTCTATTTTTCAGGATTAGGTGTATTCTGTATAAGGTAGCCTTAAAAGTAAAGTAAAGTTGTTCCTGCATCCAATCTGGACCTTGGGGATTGCCTTGTTAGTGAGACAGCTTCCTGGGCCTTCTGCATAATTGTGGTAGGGTTGTCAGTTCCCTTCCACGCCGCCTTTACTTCCCCAACTCAAAGTCACGGTACCCGTAACTGCTGTGTAGGCAGAAGGGGGCGAACAAATATGTGTCCGAATCGAGGCTCGAACTTCGGATACGAGCGCACTAACCTCTCCCCCACCGCACCCTCTTAGTAGCCTTAGCCATTGCAATTCTTCATTTTATTTCCGTTGAACGTTTGGCATTACATAGTGGCGTCCAAAAGAAACTTGAAACTGTGATCACCCAATCATCGTGTTTTAGCATTGTACTACAAACTCACACAGCTTGTATGCCAACCAATTTAAAGCTAAATAAATTCTTCATCATCTTACACAATAATATTTCATTTAAAAAAACTTAACAACTCGTTTTGTAAATATCTTCGTCCGTACTGAAGTTTTGCGTTTCAGATTTAAACATAACGTTCCGAAGCCAAATAGAATTTTTCTGATTTGTATTTTAGATAAGTCCATTAAATGGTTTTGCTCTATATAGCGCATTAAAAAACCCACCCATTTTCAACCTTGTCGCCATTTTCATAGCATGGCACACCAGTTCGCATTCGGCCTGCCACTAAAAGTTGCAACAATCGCGCCATATTGCAAGCTACAGCAATAGCAAGTTCAATTGTAAACATAGAAATCTCAAATGCAACACATAGCAAATTCAAATGCAACATAGCAGTTTCAAATGTAAATATTATGCTTGAAATGGAGAAAAAAGAGGCTAAACGTGTAAGAAGTGTATCAAGGTAAGAAGTAAAAGGGTTTGGGTGGTTTTTTTGTCACAAAAAAGTTATATTATTATGTAAGCTGTGTGGTACCACAAGGAAGAGATCACGAGAAACGAAACTAACTGTTAATTTTTTCTAACCCGAAAATAAACCCACATGTTTAAACAGTAATCTTGATTCTGATAAAAATCAACAAACTGTTGGTGTCTAAATAAATAACTGGATCAACTGTAAAGCCAAGTCTACTATTATTTACTTATTGGAGCACTATAAAACGCTGTGGCATATAGGTTTGCATTGATGAGTTGTCTCTGCTGAGTGGTCATTTAGTCTCTTGCTTCACCGAATATCTGTTTCAAATCGTATTTCCAAAAAATAATGTTTCAATGGTGAAATGGTATAGCTATTAGGTTATTTAAGAGGCAGGACCTCCGAGATCAACGTTTATCTCCGAAAGGACCGAGCCAAATAGGAACTTCGTGTGAAGTGCCTTTCCAAGGGACACAACGCCGTACCAAACTGAGGCTCGAACCCCGAACCTGAATCTCACGATTACAGATCCTATAGCCTAACCACCATGCTACTCACGCCACTCAATCGTATTTCCAAATCGAAAAACGTTTTCACAGATGGTAAGACATGGTATGCAGGAGGCAAGATAATTCGCCTCGAGTCTATTTGATGAAACACACCTGTTAAATGCAGCAAAAAAATAAACAATTAAAATTAAAATTAAAATAAACAAGTTTAAACAAAAAAGAATGGTTATGATAACTCAAGCGTTCTCGTAGGTGTTAAGAAAATGTCTGTAGGGGGAAAAATATTTCGCCCCCAATCTATTGATGAGTTGCCATTTAAAGCTAGCCTTAATGCACGAGTGTTGTTACATAAAAAGCATACTTGGTTGTGGGGATTGTTGGAACAGTTTCTTGGAGAGATAGGTTGAAATGATAGCTCTATTCCCTCTACTTGAACGTCGTGAAAGACCAGGCCACCTTCGGCACTAACACCAATGAATGCCATTGTGCGGTTCGGTCCCCTTCGACCCTGCACTACTGAAACAAAGCATTGACCATTCTGTGCTCTTCATCGGTTTTTCTTCGTCAACAGCTTGATGCCAGCCTCATCGATGGAGGCAAATTCATACCGCTAAATGTTCTGCATCAGCCATGCTGCATTTTGATATCTGGTTGCATCAGTCCTATCAGAATTTATTTTCCCCGGGAGCATCTTCGGGATTTTTTTTATGGTCATCTATTCACCCTAAAAGGATACTGCTTATAGTTGTCGCCAACTCCGTTTGAGCACATTAGAAATGCTTCTCATGCTAAATAATCTTTGTGAAGGATATTATCTTTTGCTATGTGGCGCTTGAACTATTGTGTTACATTTGAATTTGCTATTAGTACATTTGAACTTGTTACGCATTATCGTGCACTAACATTTCCTATTGAACATAATTTGAACTTTCTATGTGACGTGAAACTTTCTATGTGGCATTTGAACTTGCTATGTGGCATTTGTATTCCTTATGTGTACATTTGATCTGAAAAAAAAAACCCCCTATAAAAGGCTCTTTAAAAAATGACCACTTCAGGTCGAACACGCATCATGGGCAGCCCTTTAAACGTCACCAGAGTGCAGATTTCAAAACGAAAACGATTGAGAAAGAACGACAATGTCAGTATCTGGGACCTGCCTACACAAACATTGCTAGGTCACTTTATTTGGTGATCTACTCAGCCGATGAGTCACACAAGTAAATAACTTCTTTAAGGGTCTTGGCAAAGCTTTCAGAGCCTGTGGCATCCCCAGACCCAAGAAAGTCTCCCCCCAGGGGTCTGACGACCTCTTGATGGAGGTTGCCAACGTGGCCGATTCCGTACAGTTACGGAAATGTACGTCGTTTGGCAGCATCCCTGTAAGTGTTGAGCCTCACAGGAGTCTCAATACTTCCAGGGGTGTTGTAAAGAGCCGTGACCTGGACGGCTGTACGGAGGAAGAAATGTTGCGAGAACTAGAAGGCGTCACCCACGCTCGTCGTGTCATAGTGTGACGAGATGGGAAAGAGATCCGCACCAACACTTGGATACTGTCTTTCGACTGTCTAAGACCTCCTACCAAACTGACGATAGAGTACTTGGAACTAGAGGTAAAACCCTATATTCCTAACCCGATGCGCTGTATTAATTGCTAGCGCTTCGGGCACACAAAATTAAGATGTCGGCGAAATGCTGTTTGCCCTCGCTGTGGCAAGGAGGGTCACACAGAGGAATCCTGTACGTCAGTTCCTCGGTGCCCAAAATTGGCAACAGGGAGGACATCTAGCATATTCGAAGGAATGTCCCAAGTACTCTCAAGAAAAGGTCATCCTGACCCACCTAGTGAAGTTCGGAGGCACCTTTGCCCAGGCTAAGGCAGCCGTCTTCTCGATGGGATTAGAATCAACACAAAAAAACTACGCAGACGCTGCCAAGGCAGGCCCCAGAACAGCTGACAATGAAAAAGTAAAATTCCAAACCGTGAAAACCAAACCACGTGCGTCCAACAAAAAGCAAAACCCCCAAAACGCCACAACAATCAGGAGGAGGACATGGAGCTCTCCCTCCACTCATCCCCTATAAAATCTCTCTCATCATCTTCACCCCCAACACCCTCACCATCTCCACCTTCATCCTCACAACCATCTTCATCCTCACCACCATCCTCATCCTCACCTACATCATCCTCACCCACATCCTCATCCTCACCACGCTCATCTTCATCCCCACCGTCAACTACATCTTCACCTTCACCACCTTCACCACCATCATCACCTCCGTCCCATCGCCCTTCATCCAATAAAGCCCCTCCACCCACTCCCCGCACCCGCTCTCCCTCCTCTACCCGCATCCGGGACTCCAGTCCTCCACTCTCCTTCAAAAAAGGCTGCGGTCCACCGTGGCCGCAGCCAAACAAAACAAGGACAACGGTCACCAACGACCAAAAAGAAATGTACCGAACCCGTGCCCTCAAATAAAAATGGCAGTTCTTCAGTGGAACATTCACGGTTTGTGTGCAAACCAGGCAGAACTCTCATATCTTTTAACCTCACACACCCCAAATGTAATATTCCAACAAGAAACTAAATTGCCAACACCCACACTCACATTAAAAACTATCAAATTTACAACCAAATATACACCGACAACCAAATCGCCCCTGGGGGCAACTCCATTTTAATAAATAACCAAACACTACATAGACAAATGCCACTAAACACAACACTTCAGGAAGTTGCGGTCAGGGTCACCCTACACCGTCCTATAACTATCTGTTCGATATGCATCCCTCCAAATTATCCTCTATCTTTAAGAGAACTAATAAAACTCAGAGAACACCTCCCACAAACCTTCATCATGTTGGGAGATTTCAATGCCCATAGCCCCCTTTGGGGAATGAACCAACTGACACTAAAGGTAAAATCATAGAAGATTTCTTAACAAAAACCAATACTAGTATTTTTAACGAAAATTCCCCAACTTTTCAAAATTCAAATAACTTAAACTTTTCATCCATAGATTTAGCCCTATGTGATTCAGATCTAATTCCAGACTTTCAGTGGTCGGTCCTGGACGACCCACACGGATCGGACCACTTCCCCATCAACCTAATTCCAGACATTCCACACCGAACTCCTATCCCGAACCGTTTCAATCTTAAAAGAGCGGACTGGGATGGGTTCCACATGGAATGTCTGGAGAAACTCAATCCATCTCAAACACAAACACAAACTTTTGATCGATTTCATGAAACCTTCTCGAAATCGTTCAAAGAAACATACCAAAATTATCCACCAAACCCCGGAAAAAAATGTTGGTTCATTGAAGACTGTCAAAAAGCTGTTGAGGCCAAAAAATCAGCTCTCATGAAGTTCGTCAACTCTAAAACAAACGAAGACCTCACTAATTTCAAAATTGCGCGAGCCCAAGCACGCAGAATAATCAGAATGGCCAAAAAAACATCTTTTCGAAATTATGTCTCTAAAATAAACAACAACACACCAATGCACAAAGTCTGGAAGATGATAAAGAAATTAAAAGCTACTAAAAAAGACCCAATCAAACACATCCTAAAACCGAATAACTCCTTCGCAGAGACCGAAAAAACAGTAGCTGACTGTAGAGCATCAACCCTCTCCGGAAATTCCTCTAACCAAATTACAACCCTGAATTCAAAAAAGTGAAAATGTCATCTGAAAAGACAACTGTTGATTTTACCTCTTCAAAGGAAGAAAACTATAATTGCAGCTTTTCTCTTAATAAACTAAAATTGCAGAACTATCAAATACAGCTCCAGGCCCTGATCAAATACAGAAAGAAATCATCAATCATCTCCCAGACGAAACACTCCTATTACTCTTTGATATTTACAATGAACTCTGGCATTCTCAACAATTTCCGAACAGTTGGCGTCTTGCCACTATTATACCAATCCCAAAACCAGGAAAAGACCACTCTAACCCATCAAACTACCGTCCCATAGCACTTACAAACTGTTTCTGCAAACTTATGGAACAACTTATTAACAAACGTCTAATGTGGTTTCTCGAAACCTCAAACTCCTTTTCCAATTTCCAATGCGGTTTTCGCAAAAATCGCTCTACTATTGACCATCTCGTCCGACTTGAAACTTTCATTCGCGAAGCTTTCATTCGGAAAGAGCACCTTGTGGCTATTTTTTTCGACTAAGAAAAAGTCTTCGACACCACATGGAAACATGGTATTTTAAAAGACCTGCATTATTGGGCTTACGCGGAAATCTTCCCGAATTTATACGAAACTTTTTGAAAGATCGATCATTTCAAGTAAAAGTAGGTTCTAAAACTGGTGGTTCTGTGATTTTCCTTCCATCCCGGGGTAGGAGATAAAGTAGTGGCTGTGGGTGCAATGCCACAAACAAAAACCCAACTCCATCACAGAGAGATTGTAAGAATAATGAATGGGTATGTTGGTGTCTGTTGTATTATATTGAGAAGTTGGAGGAGACAAAGAAGAGAAAGACGCTATTAGGAGCATAGTTGCTGTGTGTTGCTGAAATACAAAAATTATGATATTATAATAATAATGCTAATAGTAATAATAATACCAATTGGAAGCTAGATAGCCCCTCCCAGAGCAACCCAGTCCTCTCATCCAAGAGAAGGGGGCAGGGGAAGGCATGGCAGATCCCAGAGGGTTTTAATGTTGTCAACAAGCAAGACGCAAATGGTCTCTACACCTTCTCGGCAGTCATAGGGCTCTCCGATAAGTGCATGCTTACTACATGTACGTAGCTGGGTATTCCCTACGTAAGGTCACATCCAGTACAGTGCTGACAATGAACCTCTGCTTTCCACCCCACCAATACCCGTCTCGATTCCAGGTCAAAAAAATGTTGTCGATGGAGAGAGGAGAAAAGAAAAGTTAATACATGTAATAAAGTAAAAGAATAAAAACAATAAATAGAAAGAGTAAGATACATAGTAAAGTAATATATCTCTTTTCGGGGTCACCCCTTGACCCGTTAGCTTCCTCTTTTTCTTTTCCTATTCGAAGAGTACTAATCCCCCACCCACCACGAAGATGTGGGTCTATTTGGGGGGGGGGGGTTAAAAGTAGGTTCAACCCTATCAAATTTACACATCTAGGAAGAAGGCGTCCCCCAGGGAAGCATCTTATCACCCATTCTTTTCGAAATCAAAATCAATTCCATCACAAAAACCCTTCAAAACAATATTGACCGCTCACTTTACGTTGACGACTTCCTGATCTGCTATAAATCCAAATCCAAAATAGATCACATTAAACGTCAGCTTCAGCTACATAAACTAGAAACTTGGGCAAACGGGCACGGGTTCAAATTTTCTACAACAAAAACAAACTGTGTACATTTTTGTCTGTCGCACAAGTACCAGATTTATATTTGTTTGGAGAGAAAATTCCTGTAAAAAAACAAGCTCGTTTCCTGGGCGTAATCTTCGACAACAAACTTTCTTTCCTACCGCACTTGAAAGACCTAAAGACGAAGTGTCAGAGTGCTCTCAACGCCTTAAAAGGACTATCCAGTCCCGAATAGGGAGGAAATACCGAAATATTTCTTCAACTTTACCGTTCCCTTGTCAGTCCTATTTACGGATCAGCTAGAATGTCTTACCTTAAAATTTTAGACCCTGTTCAGCACCAAGGCCTTCGCCTTGCCCTAGGCGTTTTCCGTACTTCACCTGTAGAAAGTTTACAGGCAAAAGCTCATGAACCATCTTTAAAACTTAGAAGGAAAAACTCTCTTTGCGGTACGCTTTGAAACTTAGCTCAGTACCCCAAAACACAGCCCACAAATGTGTCTTTGGCCATTCCGAAGATCTAAAAACTCTATCCTCCTTAGGAAATAAAGTAAGCTCTTTCGAAATAAGAATCCAGAACGATCTCAAAAACATTAATTTTTCTGAAGACATAATCGAGCCCTTTGCCATGCCCAGCGTACCTCCATGGCATTTAACCAGACCAAACATAGATACTAGTCTTGAAAAGCACAACAAAACATACCTAAACTCATACAAACAGCTAATAAATGGATACCCCGAAGCAGAGAAACTCTTTACAGACGGATCAAAAAATGACTCCTCATAAGGAGCTGCTGCCCTTGCATCGCCACACAGCTTAAGCTTAAACTCCACCCAGAAGCCTCAGTCTACACTGCTGAGGCTACAGCTCTTGAAATGGCCTTAAATATAATAGATCAATCTACCCAGTCTACTTTCCTAACCCTTTCAGACTCTCTCTCTCTCTTGTCTGAAATCTTTGGAGCGCTCTGACACCTCCGACAACAGAATTTTAAAACTTATAACTAAACTGCATTTTCTACATCAGTCTGGAAAAACTATTACAATAGTTTGGCTTTCAAGCCATGTAGTCATTGATGGCAACGAAGCCGTTGACCAATTTGCCAAAGAATCTCTAAAACTACCTGAAAACAAAAATAGTAAAATCCCTTTCTCTGACATGAAACCGAAAGTAAAGGAACACTCACATCCTCCTGGTCTCAAATTTGGAACCAACAAATACACCACAAACTCCATTACATTCAACCGAAACTTACGCCGTCTCTCCACCATCTCTCCTACGAAGAGAAAAAGTATTTTTTACCAGATTAAAAGATAGGACGCACGCACGTCACGCACAAACATTTACTCGAAGGACAGGAAGCTCCTTTTTGCGAGGCGTGCAACAGAAATTCCTACCGAAATGTGTCGAATTTAATGATGTTCGAATGAAATATTTTAAATGTAAAAATATTAAAACCCTTTTTGACAGTGTAGATCCTAGAATATTTTAAGTTATGTAAAAGAAATTGGACTATTTAATAGAATATGAAAATATATAGTTATCGTTATCGGTGTATATGTATATACACAGAAATTAATATTGTATATACAAATGTAAATAAATCTTTTCCATATTTACAAAGATTTTCATAAATGTCTGTCCGTCTTTTTAGCATAATGAAAATAGTGTGACCGTGTGCGGTTGCGATCTCCGAAAGACTTTTACTAAAACCACGTCTGATTTTGTTGCGGTGAAACCTGTTGGCGCTTAAATGACCAAAATTGTGTCGATAGTGCCGTAAAACATCTACTCAATCAAAAAAACTCAATCAGAGTTTAAAATGTGTCGAGTCCAAAGGAGGGAATGTGGAGCACTGCTTCTATGAATTTCAGAATGAAATCATTAGGTTTTTAAAACTTTGTAAAATAAATTAAATATTGTTTAAATGTTACACGGATGGAAAATTATTGTCAAAGAGAAAATAAAGAAAAATGTTAACTTATCTTTTCACGACTTTCTTGAAAAGATTTGTAAAAATTGGTGAACTTTGAGTTTTTGGGTGCTTTTTTCTTTTAGTCGTTTCCGTTTTCAAAACATGTTTCCTCTTCGTGGATATTATATCAAACAAATTCCCTTTGAATGAATTATGTGTGTTCTAAAATACATTATTCTAAAACAGTTTTTGCGCAAGATTTTCAGAAAAAAGTTGTAATGTTGTTTTTGGATCAACCATGTAAAGAGACGCCTGAGATGTGGTCCCTTAAATCTGAGTTTAAAAAACCAGGCTAGGCAAAAATGCGCAAAATATTTTAAAACTGTGTTTGCATGTATATTGAGGCGAATCAATACTGATGGATTGGGAATGTGTTAAATATCAAACAAACTGAGAATATTATTGTCATTGCAATGAACAGCATCTTCTGGTGATATTTTAAAACAGATAAGAAGACAGCGTAGTCACAAATACCATGCAAAGCCTTGACTTAGCATTGCATGGTGTGCTCATTAGTATGATTTTGTTTTTTGTTTAGGAACCAATTTGTTTCTTGAAGAGCTCGAAACCCTTTCTGCACTTGACTGTCATTTTGATTTTGAACTGAGTTAGGAACAGAGGCCAGGAAGCTGCCATGGTTTTGGGTGGTCTGGGGTAGAATGAGCAAAGCCGCCCAGTGAGAAATCACCGCGCGAAGGGTTGGAACTTCATGACTTAACCATATTTTCGTCATGGTGTCATTCAGGTAAATATCTGCATACATGGCAAGGCACTCTCTCTCTCTCTCAGTTTCAATGCCACTAAACAATTCTTGGAGAACCAAATCATACCTACGTTAGAGTGGTCATCGGTAAATAGCCCTAATATGAATCCTACGGGTATGTGAAATCCCACAAAACAGCAACTGAAGAAAAGCGACTTTGTTCCCGATTCAGCCCCTTTGTTTGCAATGGTCTGTGATATTTGGGATGAAATGACAGATAATTGGGTCCAAAACTTACTAAAGCCAATGCTCAGAGGGTTTGTGCCCTACACAAAACTAATGGCTCCTGAGCAAAACAACAATGAGAACATTTAATGTTATGTCCAAGTTGTGTGTAGTATTTGGCATTGCTTAGTTTTCCGTTTTGATTGAAACTATCGAATAAAAATATTGTTTAATGCAGAGACAAAAATCTCCATGTATAGCATATCAATGTATGTCCATTATATCAATATTAGTGCTCCTCAATCCGCGCGCGAAGACAATTTTAGGTTTCTTTGAATTCGCACGATTTTGCCAAGCTTGGTTTCCAAAAGTCAGTTTCGAGTGACCATATCTCGGGCTTAACATAGGTGAAATATTAAGGTGCCTGATGGTACAGATTTTATTTAGCTTTTTAATTGTGTATGGTGCATGAGTGGATAGTGCAAAGCTTTAACACGATGAGTGGATGATTACACTTTCAAGTTCCTTTTGGACGCCCCTGTATCTATACATAATATTATATTTGTGAAAGTTCGTCACTTTGGCGGCCTGAAACTTAGGAACCACTTAACTTTCGAATTTGACAAAATTACAGGTATTGTGGAGCACAGTTCTATTGAGGGGCCTAAAGTCACTGTTGTTTAATTTTCAGTTTTTCATTAGTTTCGTTTAGATCTAATCGTGGGAAAGTCATTGTAAACGCCATTGTAAACAAGTGAGGTTTCCGTTCACTAGTCGTGAGCACTGTTTCTACACCTTTGAAGTTCTGGAGTGTACAACCACGAGAGCAGAATAGAGAATCAATCTATACATCATTATATATGTAAAGTTACCTGGCGGTCCGGTGCGTCGGGTCTGTCAGGGGGCCCCCGTCCAAGGTAGGTGTTGTCTCGTCGTGGTCCTGAGTTCGACTGACTGTGTCCGTGAATCTCTCAGACGATCTCCCTATATTTCGCGCTAAGCTCTTGACGTCATCCAATGGCGTGCTACTCCCCTAATTATCTAGTTCCCACAGTAAAGATAAGAGTCATGTCCCTTGACATCACATATATATATATATATATATATATATATATATATATATATATATATATATATATATATATATAAACCTTCTAATTGTTTAATCTCTCTGGATTTATTGCTCTATTCCAGTAGAGTGTAAATATAGTATGCCAATGACTTTCAGTTGATATTAAAGCACCGATCATCCATTTCATCGAAAGGGGCCCCAGCTAGTATCTAGATATTTAAACTGACGGATTTGTTTGATCTTTTTGCATTTGCATATTATATAACAGATGAGATTTGCTTGGGTATTTTTTTCGATATTACCTTGTAATCTGTTTTCTTCACGATAAAAAATAACCCTTTACGTTCACTTTCTGTTACAACAATACTTAGAAACGATTTGAGGACCTTTTCTGAGTCTGCTATTAAACTGTGCCATCGGCATATCTAATGTTATTGATATTTTCGCTATTCGTTTTGAGACCTGTTTCTTAGGATCGTTTCACTGTACACATTATGTTAAAGAGGTCTGGTGACATAACTCACCCTTGCCTCACTCTTCTTCTAATCTGCTTATATTCGCTGTATTCTCCATCAATTCGTACAGCAGCGTTTTGGTCCGAGTACACATTCCCCATAATTCTGAGATCTTTTCCATCTATATCTAGAGCTTCCAGTACTTTTAATAACTCGTCATGTTTAACTTTATAGAAAGCCTTTGAAAAATATATGAAGCATAAATACATGATTTTTCTACGCTTCAGTACACCTTTCCATTAACGTAAAAGTGAATATAACCTTTCTGGTGCCCTTGTCAGGAACAAAGTCGAATTGTATTTTACATATCTTTGGTCTAAATTTTTGTCTGATTCTTCCTATTAGTACTCGCAGCAATATTTTTGTAAAATGACTAAATAAGGCTTATTTTTCTATGCATATGAAACTCTGACTTCATCATATCTTCTGGAATCTCGCCGCTGTCGTAGATAGAATTAAAGAGCTTTGTTGCTATTCCGGTGCCTAGTTCTTTTAGTGCGACAATCACTTCAACTGGGATATTTTCTGGCCCTGGGGCTTTTCTTTGTTTTATTTTCCTGATGACAGCTTGTACTTCTGCTTTCAATATTGGAGGTTGATTGATTGATTTATTTATTACCGGTTTTCTCTTCAATTATCGTTGAAAAGTTCTTCTATGTATTCTGACCATCTGTTTAATACATCTCCTTTGTCCATTGAAATAAGTTCTCCTTTTGATCTTATGCACCCTGAACTTGATCATTCTTTTATTCCACTTACTTCTTTGATATTGCAGTGCATGTATTTTTCGTTTTTGTTTTGATGCTCCTCCGTTTGTTGACACTAATCATTTAGCAATGTTTCTTTTCTTTCGTTTTCTTCTTTATCTCCCTATTTAAGATGTTATGCTTTTCCACGTTTGATTTTGCCTGTCTTCTTTCTTCCATTAATTTTGATATGTCCTGGGTCATCCATTTTTGTTTGTTGCGCTTTTAGCTTTCGGGAGGATATATTCTTCCTCAGCTACCATTATTGAGGCTTTCCTTTTCCTCCACAGTTTTGTCCGATTTAGTAATGGTTTCCAGAGTTTGAAATGTATTGCTTACCTCTACAGAAAAACGTTCTTTCAGTTCCTGATTTGTCTTTAAAAGATCTATGTCAAATGTTGATTAGTACTTTGACCTTAGTTTCTTCAGTCTTATCTGCATTCTATGCTTGACTGGTACATGGTCACTTTCGCAGTCTGCTGCTGGCAGTGATTTAGACGAATTTATTGCATCTATTACGTTTCTAGGTGAGTATGAAGTCTATTTGATTTCTTTCTCTATCCCCAAGACTCTTTCAAATGTATCATCTTCTTGGGTGATTATCATACCAGGTGTTTGAAATCAATAAATTATTTTCTCTGCACCATTCTACCAGTCGTTCGCCACGTCCATTCTCTTCACCCTGTCCCCATAGTCCAACTATATCTTCTATAGGTGTACCTCCTTTTTTGGCATTAATGTCCCTCGTGACTACTTTTACTTCCTGAGCATTTAGCTGTTGCATTGCCTTTTCAAAGTCTTCTTAAAATGTCTCTACTTGCTCGTTGCCATGCTCTAATGATGGTGCATATTCTTTGATGACACCTATGTCATAGGGTTTTTCTTCCAATTTAGCCAAGATGACTATCTGACACTCCCTAAAAACCTGTGATGCTCTTTGCAGCATGTATTTTAGAAATATACGTGTAATAGTCGATACACTCTGGCAAAAGCGCTTTTCCATATTCTGTAAATTATTGAGACTAAGTAGAAAATAAATATTATAAAACTCGCAAATGTAGCCTGCCTAATAGATCTAATATTATTTCAAAACCGAAAATTAACAAGAATTATGTAGACAATCCTCAATGTAAAAATATTTCTTTTTACGTTATGGATTTGTCAACAAGCAATTTCTTGATTTTCACCAATTACTCAGCCTTATTTCCAGAATAATATGTAAGAGGCGATATCACTGCACGAAATGCTGTTCAAAGCATAGTAAAACTACATACCGTATTGCATAAGAAAGCATTGAATAGCCAAGCTGTTCCCCATATCAATGATTACTTCCTTTCTAAAAATGATGTTGATCTATTATCCATCTGAAACAGCGATGAAACGTCAGAAAGGGTATTGTATTGATATCGCAAAACAATCGCGGTTTCCCCAAAAACCCTGCCCCTACCCCACCGCGAGGAAAATCGGTAGTAGTGCCCTTCTAGCCAATAGTTCATTCTATCAAACCATACATTTGTTACAGGCAATAATGATGTTTGGCACACGCCGTCCTCCAGGATCTGCCAGTCAATTGAACATGTGAATGACTTCTGGCAACCACTTCCTAACAAGAAGCTGATGATAATAACAACCTCATTGCCAAGTTCGGTTTGTGAGGGGAAGTTTCTGCACTCACGTGTTCGTTTCTTTCAGATGAGAGTGGATCATTACAAGTACATTTTAAGAAAATTAGAAACATTTCGAATATATTCATACAAATAAAAAATTTGTGCTTTTGTGGCGACTAGAATCATAAGAAACAATGGGCGACATAAATGGTTGGCAGAAATCCAAATGTTTTAGGCAAATAATGTGTAAATGTGATAGGTTAAGACTGCTATGGCGGTAGCTACAAGGACTTTTTTCGAAACGGTGTCGTCTGTGAAAGTTTCAGGACTGTAAGTGGTTTGATAACACCTTTTGTCCGTACGTACCTGTACTTACAGGGCCTTTTAGTTCATGATGGTCTGCCCCTTGACCAGGATCAAAGGAACGGTGAGATGAGACTCTGTATACAGAGTGGGGCATATCTCCCACATTTGAAGTTGAAGGGTACACTGTATCGACTTCCATAGTTGTGTAGAGGCGGAACTGGTTTGATCTGGAAAACTTGAATCTACCATTTTCGTAAAAATTACTCAGAAATGTACTTTTGTTTAAATTCCTTCCATTTTCGTATCTTTAATTTATTATTCAAAAATGCCTTTTATAATGTTTTGTTCCAGACAACTCTATGTAAAGCAGGTTTGGTGAAGACTTCACTGTTGAATTAAGTTGGCAAATCTATTGCATTATTTATATTTTTGACTACTTTTTTCTTTCAATTAATAACGATATTAATAGCTACTTCTTACTTTTTCCGCCTCTGTGCTGTGGTAGGCCAACTTTGCATTTTTTCAGTTGAGTCAATGTAGAATAACAGCACATAATTATAAATAATTTGGGCTTAAATACTTTGTTCCAAGTAGGAGACTATTATAGCATTATTTTCGTCTGTCCTATTTACAAAATTCTGGATTATTTATTAATTTACCAAGAGGCATGAAACATCTTTTGGCCAGTAACAAGACAAAAATATTTCGAAAAGTAAAAGAAAAATTAATCTTGATTCATTCATAAAGAAACGTTTCTCTATGTGGGCCTAACATAAAAACTGTCATTTTGATGCATTCACAGGATCACTGTAATAACTGATTTACGGTAACCTTGCCTACAGCTTGCTCATTTTGAAACAGCGACACCACCTTACCCAAGTATTTCCGCGTAAGCTTGCAGATTTCCTGCCTGGATTGTCTAGACGTCACCATTTAAGTCTCGAAAAGGGCTTACACGTCTTTTAGACCGTGTTAATAGGATTGCGTTATAGTAGGTACTACAGTGATATGTTCAAACTTTACTAAGGGCGTTGAATTTAGTGTCAACGGAAAGAGCTTGGCTCCCTGTTTTCAAAGCTTTTTAAATGTTGGTGCTATCTTTGTTAGTTTAGGAGCAGAGGTCCTTTTTGTGAATCAGTGTTTGCCCTGATTTGGCCACATTTTTGCACTGTATTGAAAATTTGTGCAACTTAACTTCGAAATCTTGCTTCAAAACGTCATAAAATCCTTTAAAATAGTTGTATCGTTACCGTTGCGTATCATTCTGTTTGCTTTTTTTGTTTAAAATAAAAAATAAACAATACAAATCAAGTACATTGAGACAAAAATTATATTTATCGTTTAATTGCGTCATAAGGTGACGTCGGGGGTCCGATGTCTATTACCCAAAATAGAAACGGGTACATTTTCTACAACATAGTCCGATTTTCAAAAGTAAAACCTCACTGATTTTGACGGCATATGAAAAAATGATTAAAATGAAAAGTAGTTTAGTTCTTATGCATAACTCAAGCAGATTGTTGCCGGTGCTCTTTGGTTTGGTTTGCTCCTTTTCCCAATCGAACATATGCCGTCCTATCTCCTCTTTCTTTTCTGTGTATGTTACTCTCTTGTAACACCTCTAATCTTCGGCACTTATGAAGATATGACCTTACTGCAAGTGCCTGCTAACGTTTATTAAAACTTAATTAAAGCATAAAATAGAGGTGAAGAATATTGATCAAGTATGGTATAACGCCTGAGATTGATACAAAAAACATCATGATTACATTATTATAACTATGAGCAAAAGTACCCACTTTGTTGCAACTAGCCTGGTTGTTTCATCAATGGAAAAGTGTAATACTAATAATACTTAACCAGTCAGTCGTGGGCAGGTGAAGATGAGAGAAATATACTAGCCAGTAAAAGAAACCCCAAAAAACTATTTAGGCCATGACTAAAAAAAAAACATTTATGGTAGAAGACTGAAGTTTACAGAATCGATAGTATGTCATAGCCTCTTTGGGAATTAAAAGTCACCAGTCTCGTTTGTCACCCGTAACTAGACCCTTTTAATGATTCCGAACTGTCATTAATTTTGTCAAATTCGAAAGATATGTGGTTCGGAAGTTTTAGGCGGCCAAAGAGACGAACTTTCATAAATATAATATATAGAGATAGAGATAATAATAACATGCCATAAATCAATCAGCAAAGTCAGCATGACATTGAAATCGCTAGACCCTCACGTGGCACGATGATCCTGGTGTCTTTGTAGTAATTACACAAAATATTGCACGTGAAGTGGGATCAAGAAAATAATTACATATTATACTTTTTACAGGACGTGCATCTGAGTCTTAATCATCAACAATGGAAGAATAGAATGAGAGTTTTTCACGCGTATGTACTAAAGTCCCCTGTGTGTGTGTGTGTGTGTGTGTGTGTGTTTGTGTGTGTGTGCGCGTGTGTGTGTATGTGTGTTTGTGTGTGTTTGTGCGTGTGAGTGTGTGTGTTTATGTGGTGTGTTGTGTGTTTCTGTTTGTGTATGTGCGTATGATGTGCCATATGTGAATATAGAGAGTTGCATTAACGCAGTGACAGCTATTTAGTGCAGGGGAAAACAGGACAGATAAATAGAATAATCAAGAAAGAAAAGAAGCTGAATTTACCGATGGAACCCACCAACCACTCAGTGGAAAAGTTTGGTGTTCGTTTTCATGTTCTTTTATTGTTGCTACTGCTGTCTCGAAAGTGTTATGCTTGCGTCTATTTTATTGTTTCGTTTTGGCTGTTTCTTTTTCAAAAGTCAAAGAGCAATGAGTTTTCTTTGAGTCAATATGATGCATCGCCATCCAAGTACATGTTCCGTTCAAACGTTCAGACAACGCAAGTTAGTCAGATGATAATATTCTAATGCCCCCTATAAACCTCAAAGGATGTTTAAGAGGCAGTACTGCCGAATCGGTCATATCCGAGAGAACCAGGTATTTTGATAGTGTTAAAAACTCCCATAAACGACCCACATTCATAACGCCCCTTTGCTGTTTCAAACCGAGGAGGTCAATCTGGCAGCGTCAACTACTGAGGTAACATTACGCCCAAGGCTATCTCAGTCTTTCGGCTAGGACGTTGTGTCTCTTCCTACCCGAGTTGGCGCTTACAATTCGGAAACTGCCCTTGTTTGTGATCTTTATTAAGTGGTTGTGTCGGGAGGGGGAAAATACCGGTCTCGGTCTTTCTGTGCTGAGAGTTGGAAAGAAAATAGGTCCTTCACTCAGGACATCATCGCGGAGCGAGAACAGTTTTTCTCGATAACTTCTAAAAGGAGAACCACTAAAACCAACACGTAGATCTACAGAGTAATTATAATATGATTTCTTTTTAAATTTCTTATTGATATTGAAATATCATTGCATTTATTAACGGACTTTCTAATAGGCAGTAACTATTTTCAGATAAGAATAGCGGCCTCTCTTGTGTAGCGGATATAAGAGTTGAGTTCGGTCCATGTGTTTGTGTGCTTGTGTGTGTGTGTGGGGGGGGGGGGGGGCAGTATTGGTTCCGTCTGTCTTTCTTTCTTTCTTTCTTAGTTTCTTTCGTTCCATCTTTCTCTCCCTCCACTCCCCCTCCTCTCTCTCTCTCTCTCTCTCTCTCTCTCTCTCTCTCTCTCTCTCTCTCTCTCTCTCTCTCTCTCTCTCTCTCTCTCTCTCTCTCTCTCTCTCTCTCTCTCTCTCTACATATTCACCATGCAGAGTAGCACATTTCTGCCACCTCTCTTTGACCTTCAAAAGTCCTTGAGAAAAAAAATGACCCTGAATGGTCCCCTAACCAGTCTTTTACAGCTTCAATGGCGTCCTCGTTGTTATGGAAGTGACGACCTTTCAGCGATTTAAAAAAAAATTAGAAAACAGAAAAAAGTCTGAAGGTCAGGTAAATAACTTGGATGTGGCATCCTTTCTACTTTATGGTATTACCGTTGCCTTCTTTGGTGAAGGAGAAGAAGGGGTTTTCTATTGCATGGGGGACAATTTTTGTTCTGGATCAAAATGATAAATCCATGTATTCACCCATAGTCACCATATCTTTAAAGAAATTTATGTCCTTGGACTCAATTCGAAGGAGAGTTTTGCAGGACTCAACCCTGTGCTTCTTTTGCTCAATTGTCAAAAGGTGGGGTACCCAATGCGCAAACACCTTATTCATCTTATGATCATGGAGAATCGTTTTTGTTGACTCTACACTGATTCCCGTTTCACTTGAGAACTGTTTAACAGTTATACGTCGGTCTTGTAAAACCAGTTTCTTCACTATGGATAGATCTACATTCTCTTCAGTTATCACAATGGGTGGGCTCCTTTCACGATCATCTTCCATCACCGACATAAGATTTTAATTTTCCGTATTACCTGTATTACCTGTCCTGGGCAACAACATCATTGCACACCGGACAGGTCCATAAGTGCTCAGTTCCCCCCACCACCAAAGCCCGCAAGATATCCATACTGATTGTTCCGGTGGCTGTCTGTTTATGGCGACGTCTTTCCTTTCCAGATAGTCGTTCCTTTCTTCCTTCTCCCCTTTCTATTCGGTGAAACGGGAATCTGTGTAGAGTCAACGAAAACGATTCTCCATGATCATAATTTTCTTACTCAGTATGCCAAAGAATTATAACGAGGGCATTTGTCGCAATAAATTTGGACCTGAAAAGTGTCAGAAGGGGATTTTCCTTGCAAATGTAAAAACTTGATAACTGGGCGATAATTAACAGGCTCTCATGGCTATAACAGCTTCAGGAAAGAAAAACCAAACGTTTTTGTGCATCGTTTCATTGAACACGCTTACTAGTGCGATATTATTTTCGGATTTTCCCGAAAATGTAAATGGTGTGTTCCAAAGAAACCGTCTAAAGGCTGGCGAAATTTCAATACTCTACCTTGATTCCTTCATACCCAGACAAAAGACTTATTGAACTCCTCTCGTAAAGTGTTCACTTGCCGTTGTTGTTGCTGTCGTGGTTGTTGTTGCTGTTGTTGTTGGTGTTGTTGTTACCTTTGCTGTTGCTAAATTTTTGTTGTTGTTATGTTGCTGTTGGTGTTGCTCTTGTTCTTGTTCTTGATCTTGCTGTTATTGATTGTGAGTGGTGGTTCCAACGATGGCCTCACCTGAGGCTATGTTAGCTTGGACCTTTGGATATAATCCATGAAAACGTCTAGCAGACTTTCTTTTAATTTTTCCGGCACAGAAATATTGGCTAACTATTTATGAGATTATTCTTGGTGGTACACAGACAAACTGCTCTCATTTGATATCCTTCAGAAACGCAAACGATGTTTGCGGGGAAATAAAATCAAAACTCATTACAGCTAGAACCGAATATGAGAGATAATCGATTTATATATTTGAGAATTGGGTGGGTTGGAAATTGAAAGGAGAAGGAGGTGGGTGGAGGGTAGAAGGAGGGGG
>NW_004797278.1:2822484-2823620 GCF_000002075.1 Aplysia californica | reverse complement strand
CACACACACACACACACACACACACACACACACACACACACATATATACACACACACACACTCACACAGAAAATACTCCAGGTTTGTTTTTTTCAAGTCATAATGCCGTTCGATACTATCGCGCATTGTCGCGCAATAAGGTCCTCCTTCACCAACCCAAAGATCCTACCATCCCATTAGAATAATATGCCCTTGACTATCTTCAACCTGCTGTTGCTCAATTGTGCACGTCCACTTTTTAGCACCACGAGCCGCCCCTGTCCCCAACATATCGCTATGTTTCAGTTTCATAAGAGTTTATCAAATCCCCAGTAATAACCAGTCAGTAGATATCTAATGCAAACGGTTGTATGGGTTTTGAGACTTTGATTCCACCGATAACCAGGAAACGTGGTTTGTGTTTCGAGCCCACATCATGATATATTTTTATTCCCTTTATTTATTCTTGTTAATTTTTGTCTTGCTATACTCTCTACAGCTCTACAGCTACATCCGTCTCTATATAGTAATTCAATATCTCTCGACAGTCCTATCGTCCACCTTTTCATCATCGCCGTCTACGCATTCTAATCTCGCGTATACTCGATTCCCCACATATACCTTCTTTAGCAAAATCCTGAGGTCATGCTTTATCGTCAACCGGCATAGAAACCTCATCCTAACCGTTATGATCTCCTTTTCTTTCAACATCATCTTCATCGTCCGATATATCTATGTAGTAAGGAGAATCTAAGCTTATGACTCCTTTGAGAGTAAGGCTCTGGCCACACTGCAAGCAGAGCGGAGCTGTTTGAGGAGTTAAATTGGGTGGCCACACTGCAAGCAGAGCGGAGCGGGAGGTGAAATGCAACGTCCTGTGGCATTATATTTTTATGTCAGTTTCAGTTGCCCATAGATAGGAAATGATAAGCGTTATTTGTCCTGGTCGATGAGAAGACTTAGCAGAAAAAAAGTTAGACAGAAGTGGGTGCACCCGATCATCTGACTGCACATTCTTAATAATAATAATAATAGATAGCATTTGTATAGCGCATATACTCAGCAGCAGGCTCTATGCGCTTTACACTATATTATTACCCCAGCAGACCATAGAACACTCCGAAACATTCTCAGCTTCCCGGGAAGCATACAGTGCG
>NW_004797278.1:2820137-2821194 GCF_000002075.1 Aplysia californica | reverse complement strand
GAGAGAGAGAGAGAGCGAGAATTTGAAAGGGTTGGCGAAGTGAATGTTGAGGCGAACTATGGGGTCGGCAAGAATAATTATTTTGATAGATAATTGAGAAGAGATCATTAATCAGGAAACACCTTGTGTGGAATAAAAGTTTAGAGTACAAATTAAATTCATAGTGTAGCGACTTAAGCCTAGTTACACGACACCTGCGTGGAAAAGTAGTCCAGTTAAAAGGAATGTTGTTTTATCATTAATGCGCACAGACGTATATAAGGTGTTTGTCAATAAAATTTAGATCAAGTTCATCTGTGCTTAGTTCACGACCCGAAGTTGTGTCAAGTCTCTACAATTAGTTTGCTTTGTTTTTCTTCTACGTTTTCCAATATGTCAAGTACTTTCTTTTTCCTTTCTTGTTACTGTTATTCTGATGAATGTCAAGCAGAAGGGAGTACATTTTCAGCGTTTTAGAGCGCCACTAAATCGAGTTTAGATTCTATTTATTTTAGCTCGCAAAGCTTGAAAATTTACTCAAGTCTGCACGCACACTAGATAACAAACTATTCTTTGTTCTCTAAAACATTCCATTTGCGCACACTCATTCATCTCTCTCTCTCTTTTTCTCCCCCCCCCCCTCTCTCTCTCTCTCTCTCTCTCTCTCTCTCTCTTTCTCACTTCTATTATATATTTGTGCTATTCAAAAGGCTTTTTAATGGCTGCATCGATTGACATGCAATTTTCGCCAAAAAATTCTTTAAGATATTCTCCAGATCATGACGCCCTTGGTTTTTTCAGTTTTGAGACGGTTTTGTTGCAAAAAGCTAAATTTCTTTATTTCGCCGATCGCTTTTTTGTAGGCCGACGCTACTGTCTCTGTAATTTTAGAAACTCCGGAAGTGATATTCCGCTAGGCGCATTTTGTTTTGAGAGTATAGATCTAGACCTTTTCTTTTTTTTCTTTTTTTTTGTGGTTTTTGTAAAGTGTTTTACGGCGCTCGCAACTGCATAAGGTCATATGAGCGCGCGGGACACACCTAATATTTTCAGTTGGTAGGAAATTTTGAATTTTGCC
>NW_004797278.1:2818131-2819383 GCF_000002075.1 Aplysia californica | reverse complement strand
TCTCTCTCTCTCTCTCTCTCTGTCTCTCTCTCTTTGATTTTCATCTATTTCTTTTCTTGACACTTGCCAACAGCGTGCGTGCAGACGTGAGCAAATTTCAAGCTACGCCAGCGGAAATAAATAAACCGCCATCTTTGAGCTTGACCCACCTCGAGTCGCGCCGCTTGTCACCTCTTTGTCTTTGTATTCATTTTCACCGCTCTGCTCTGCTGTGCCCGCTCTGCTTTCTGTGTAGCCTGAGCCTTTAACGGGGTGCCCACTACGGCTGGATCGGACCGATTTCCCGACTCGATCGTCTGAAACTGAAAACAAACACGTTTGTGTTTGAGGCGATCGAGTCGGGCGATCGGCCCGATCGGACGATCCCATCCGTAGTGGGCACTCCGTATTAGTCGTACGCACCAAAAGCAGTTGAGCTGAGCAGTAGCTGAGCCGTGTTAAATCTTAAATATTATTGATACGCCGTTCGCACCAAAAACAGTAAGTCCCGATGTGTTGAGCAGTGCACTGCATTTACTACCGTTCAATGTTAGCAGTGATTTCGTCTGTCTAAAATTATCACACCCGAAATTTCCCGCCAAACCTCGCCTAGATATCTTAATCAAGTGAAGACAGCTAGAGACAGTTTCTACATTCTCCTCTTGAAAGCCAGTACAACAAAACAGAAACAAAACAATGGAGAGTGCCAAAAGGGTTGAGAATGTTTCTGGGCTCATTCTAAAATATGACTTAAAAGCTCTCTTCGTCTCCCTTTAAGTCAAGAAACAGGTGATGGAATTATCCGCATTTGTCTCTTTTGGCATTAATGGGAAGAACCCAGTATTCTTTCTCGCCATCAAATACAAGATACTGTATCAATAATGATGACGTGTCCATCAAACACATCAAACATAATAATTTTACGGACAGCCATGTTATGAACTGTCTCCGATACAAGCAAAGAGTTAGCAGGGAGAGCTAGTACATCCTGCTTTTATACTGCTTTTGGTGAGAACATGCAAGCTGATACTGAGCAGTCACTGTGTACAAGCAGCCAGGGAGCTGAGTGCTGCTGGACTGCTTTTAAAAAAAGCGGACACTCGAGCCTACTCATGCTAGAACTGCTCATAGCGACTTGGCTCAGCTACTGCGCAGCTACTGCTTTTGTCACCCACAAAAGACGGAACATTTAACTTATTATGAAAAATCCAGCCATTGGCGTGCCCCATGCGGTATGTATACATGCATATATACATATATATATATATACATA
>NW_004797278.1:2816414-2817809 GCF_000002075.1 Aplysia californica | reverse complement strand
CACAAACACACACACGCACAACATACACAAACACAACAAACACATACACACACATGCACACACATACACACATATACAGACATACACATACACACATACACAGACATATACAGACATACACAGACATACACAGACATACACACACATACACACACATACACACACATACACTTATACACACATACACACATGCACACACACACACACACACTTATACACACATACACACATACATACACACACATACACACATAAACACACATATAAATGCACACATAGACACATATACACAAATAAACACACATAAACACCCACACACATACACAATACATACCCACATACATGTGTATGTGTGAATGTGTGTCTGTGTGTGTTTATGTGTGTATGTGTGTGTGTTATGTGTGTATATGTGTGTATGTGTGCATTTATGTTCATGTGTGTACCTGTGTGTTTGTGTGTGTATGTGTGTGTGACATACAGTCATACATACACACACACACACACACACACATTCACACATACTCAAACACATATATACACACACATGCACACATTTACACACACATACATAATGTGTAACATATTATAGATGTGTGAGCGTGCATGTGCGTGTGTTTATGTGTGTTTGCTTTTGTGTTTGTATGTGTGTGTGTTTGTGCGTGTGCGTGTGTGGGGGGGGGGGGGAGGGTTTGGGCGCGTGTTTGAGAGTGGATGTGGGTGTGTTTATATTAAGTACGAGTGAATAATATGTACGTTTCAATTGTGTTAATCTATAATAAATGAATCTCAGAAAATGGTATAAATTGGACTAGGGTAAATAAGTAACCCTACCTCTACGTACTTTAAAAGAAAGGTTTACAATACTTTTCTTTAAATTCAAATTGAATCAGTTTGGTTTATAAAAGACCCCAGCGTTGTAACAAAATACCGCACGGAGATGAATATTTGTTTGTCCCTTGATCAATGAACACAATATTCTAGAATGATCAGGTTAAATTAATCAAAATTGTGTAATGAACGCCTGCCCCCTGAAATGTCAAGAAGATTTAGTTATGTAGTCGTAAAGCTTCTGGTCGAGCCTTTGGCAGTTTCTGTTATCTTAAACACGTTCTGTTTATTGGCTCACTCTATGTATTATTCAGTTATACTCTTTTTGAGAGTCTTGTCACATCAAGGGAACAGCAGTAATTTGCCAGTTTATGCATTTGTACTCTCTGTACCTTATTCTATAGGATCCCGATGTGCCCAGAGTTTCAGTGATATACTGGACTGTGTTTGCTCAATTAAACTAAATCCATCCCCGAACCCATGCTTTTGAAATACGTCATGAAACAAGAACTTTACTGGGAATATTACGAAATCTCTCTCTCTCTCTCTCTCTCTCTCTCTCTCTCT
>NW_004797278.1:2798153-2813450 GCF_000002075.1 Aplysia californica | reverse complement strand
TATATATTTGAAAAAAACAGATGGACACATCCTAGTATTGTTTTAATCACTTTTGGCAGGATTTCTGCACAAGAGCATCGATCTTCTGTCAAAACGAATAAATAGTGTTGCACCAGCATTTCATCGCAAAGAGAGGGGTGGGGTGGAAGGTGTCATTTGTAGGTTCTACTTCTTTACGAACCCCTGCTTTGCTTCTATCTGTGTTATCTTCCTTTTTCCCGAAAAAAATTACAATAACTGAGTCGAAGTGCTTCGCTTTACTTAAACTTAAAAATCTCACCAGAATCTCCGAATACAAACTACTGCAGCGGGTTTGTAAGAAGAGAAGTCTCGTTGAAGAAATCTGGAACGTTAAAAACTCGCATCACTCGTGGTAACTGAAACTCACGAGGCCATTCTTTTCTAGTTTAAAGTAAAGCGGGATTTACACAGCGATGTAAAATAATGTTTTACCAGCCTATCAGCACAGTTTTAATTGCGGATGATTGGACGATATAACTGGTAGGTTCTGCTTCTTATCTTTCCCCTTGCTTTGTGTTTCAACTCATTTTGCATTGCTTTTTCACACAACTAAATGACTGTTATCGTTATTATTTACTCGAATTAAGCTCAAATGGTTTTGAACATGTAAGCGGCTGTCAGACTTCAGTGGTGTATCTTTGGAAGAGGCAAGTATTTCTGTCTTTGAAGATGACTTCACACTCATTGTGCCCAACAGGGCAATGAAGAAACTAAAGCCTCGCAAACCCTGATTCTGAGAAGGTCCACAATCCTGCTGGTAAGGGTGCTATTCTCCAGCTAATCTACTAGTCGTGGAATGAAAATACCATACCCAGAGCATGGGCAAACGCCGCCACCCCACTTATTCTTAAGAGAGGAAAAGCTGCTGAAGAAAAGAAAAACTATCGACCCATCTCACTCATTTCATGCATTGGGAAACTTGTAGAGAGAATAGTTAGCCAACGCCTAATGGGTGGGAATGGGTACCCGGCCATAGACAACGAAAGTATGTTAGTGTTTTAGCGACTATAAATGGCAGCTTGCACTGCATGCTTCCCAGAATTTGAAAGTTGAGATTGCTTCAGAGTTCTCTCAGGTCTACTGGGGTTATAGTACATATTGTGAAGCGCATAGAGCTTGCTGTTGGCCGGGGATTTCCGCTTTACAAATGCAATCTGTTATTATTATTATTATTATTATTATTATTATTATTATTATTATTATTATTATTATTATTATTTAAAAAAATTATTATTATTATTATTATTATTATTATTATTATTATTATTATTATTATTATTATTATTATTATCATCATCATCATTATTATTATTATTATTATTTATATTATTATTATTATTATTATTATTATTATTATCATCATCATCATTATTATTATTATTATTATTTATATTATTATTATTACTCTTGGTTGGACAACAACCAAGCAGGCCTTTGCACGGGTTATCGAACAGACTACCAGCTCTTCAAGCTCAGTCAAAAAATCATTGATGGCTTCCAAGAAAAGAAACACATAGTGGCAGCTTTTGTCGGTCCCCAGCAAGCATACGACAGGGTATGGAGAAAAGTCCTGTATTACATGTATTACCTATCCTGGGCAACAACGTCCTTGCACACTAGACAGGTCCATAAGTGCTCAATTCCCCCAAACATCAAAGCCCGCAAGGTATCCATACTGATTGTTCCGATGGCTGTCTGATTATGGCGACGTCTTTCCTTTCCAGATAATCGTTCCTTTCTTCCTTCTCCCCTCTCTATCCCTATTTCCAGCATCCTAATGATAGCGTGGTGTTCCGCTATTTCTCCGTCTTCCTCATCCCACAACTTTTCCTCCACGGTCTTCAACACTTCTCCTTTGTCAAATATTACAAACGGGCTTTTGGGCGGGGATATGCGCTATACAAATGCTATCTATTATTATTATTATTATTTTAAATATCACCTCACCATCTACCACGGCACTGCCTGCCAGACTATTAGCCTCCTCATTGCCCTTCACTCCAGAGTGCCCAGGACAGAGTAACCACGTGATGGCTCTAAGTGATGAGTGTTGTATTGGGTTAATCGATTCACTCCGAAGCAGCCCTTTCTCAACCCTTCGCAGGATGCTCTGGGAGTTTGTGACAATAATGAGATGGGTAGTTCTTGGTCTTGTATTTTGAAACCTGCCAAGCGCTCTTATTACGGCCTCAATCTCCTTTTTCCATGCTTGAAGTTGTTCTTTCTATGGCCCCTGACATGCAATGAACCTTTTTGTTCCCACTGTGCACCACAAAACCCCACCAACTTCTCTCATCCCTCCTGCCTGATCCATCCGCATAGATCACTGGGTCCTCTGGCTTGGAATGCTCCTCAACTAACTGTCGTATGTCATTTTCGTTTATGACAGCAGCACACTCCCGTTTTTCACTACCCATAGTGATGTGAACGTTGGCCAGGCTTCTGCAATCGGGGCTCAGTTCAAACCACTCCTTTCCACAGCATATTTCATCGATGCCACAAACTTTCCTCAAGGAGACTTCGGCTTCTGCCATCCATGAGCTGCCCCGTTTTCTCCTGTTTCCTTTGATGCTGCCCAGGTTGTCATGCAAAGGGTGCCTTGGGTCTCCCAAAACATTCAAGTACAGCTTTGCTTGTGTCACCTTAGTCTACGCGTCCACCAAAATAAGATAACTTCCAGGCCATGCTAATGTACGAGGTTTTTTCATGGTGTAGAAGCGACTCAAAAAAATCCGCGTCCACCGACGTCAGACCACCTAAACCTATTTTTAGCCTAGTGTGTTATGATTACGAGAACAACAGACAGCACAGGCGATTTATTTATTTATTTACAGCTTTAAAAAACTAAAAAGCAACAAATTATAATTATGGGGAAAATAGTTGGTAAGTTGAAGAAAAAATGCTGGGACTGGGATTCGAACCCACACTCACTAAATAACGTTTGCCCTCAAACGCAAACACATTGTTCACTCGGCCATCAGAACTTTCATCAGCAAAGGGTAAATTAAGCTTCATATTATCAAAGAGTCTACATAACAAGAGGGGCCACTTCTCTCTTTGAGCCAATTAAAAAATTGTCCTCAAAATTCGGTGGCGCCCTCTTCGCAAAAGCGCACCTTTTGCGAACAGAGTTATCCTACTTGAGTTAAAAAAATCAAAGTGAAACTAGCAAGTTTTTGAATGAATTTCGGAAGAACGCTTTTTTAAAATGACAAAAAAAACCTCTTCCGGGGGAAAAGGTGATTGTTTTCTTCGTTTAATTTGACTTTAGAATGAAAGGCGAGAGGTCATTAAAATCTTTAAAAACTAAAACTCCGCACTGAACGAACCCGAACTGCTGATGAACAGCAGTCGATCTGCGCACGCAAGGAGGTGCTATTCCTATTTTTCTTCTGGAAAAACGAAAGAGAGCTTCAAAACAGACTGCAGCGCCATCTGAAGCAAAGAGCGAACTTCCTGCGGACCCTTTTTTGGCTGAGTGGCCCATCTTGTTATTTACTATCTTTGATATTATACAGCACTGTTTCAGGAAAGGCAAAGCGACACAATATATATCGAGATGCAGATCTAGAATCTTGGCCTAGATCTAGTGGACCGGCAGATAATGTCCCCTAAAAATTGGCGGAAAATTGGAAGCACTAAACATTAGAGAACGTAGAACTATCTATATTTAGATCTAGATCTAGACACGTCCTTAGCTAGGTCTAACCCAAGACGGAATAAGACAAGACGGGACAACAGCCTCATTTTTGGCCCAACTGGTTCCCCTTGGTAACCAGCTAGCTGCGCGTTTAAAGCGTAAACAAACGACAGGAAGAAAGAGCGCACTGTTCAACCCGCTGAAATAGCTGCCTACTTTGAATTTCATAATGGCAGTTTTGCCTTTGTTTTTTTTTCCATATAAACTGTTTGGTATTTATTTTGACTGGTTTTTGTTCACATTTTGAATATAGTGAGTTGAGAAATTTAATGTTTTTATGAACGGAAAGCGGTAGTGAGTTGAACATGTTCAGTGACATGATGATGTAGATCCAGGAGTTTACGAAACGTAGAAGTAGATTAGATCTTACAGTTTAAAAACGACAGAACAGTCAGTGGTGCTCTGCAATGAACTGTTGTCTAACAGAATATACATTAGATTGACTATTTTTTAAACTAAAGATACGGCCACTGCTAGAGTCCAGCAGCCTAACTGTTGACTAGATCTAGATCTAGATTCTAGATCTAGGTTAACTACACAGCGAGCTGTTCCCCAATGTCAGAATCAATGATCATCAACTGAAGCTAGGAAACAATATCACTCCTGTATAATAGCGGTCCCGTTTGCACTAAATCACTCAATGCCTAAGTGCCCCTTTAGTAATTTTTACGTGTTTCTTATTTAGATTTAGATCTAAGCCTAGATTATAGATCTAAATCTAGAATCTATATCTATATCTATATCTAGATCTAGATCTAAACTGAATTAAAATTATAGATCTAATCAAGAACTAGATCTAAATAGATCCAGCTAATTAGATCTAGAATTAGATTATCTTGGCTATCTGGATCTAGATAGAATCTAGAGATATGCAGGACAATCGCGTAGCCTAATCAGGCAAAGGCAGTCAGTGACTGACAAAAACAAGCTCATTTGCACTGACTGCCTTTGCCTGACTACGCGATTTTCCTGCATGCACGCTTTTTCGTCATTCGTACAGGGGACTAAGAAAGCCTCGATTCGACTCATTTTGGACGGAAATTTGCATCTTTAATTACATTTTTGCTTCTTCATTGCACTTTACATGATCAATAAAGTTGTATTTCATTATAATATATTGTACAATAGCAGATTTGTGCTGAAAAACAGCAAAAAAAGAAATGAAATTAAAGCACTTGGCTTAGATCTAGATTTAGATTATTTCGTTCTAGGGAGAGCTAAAAATAGGCCAAGTTAGTAGACCCCAAGACACAGTAAGACAAGACGGGACAACTCTTTTTTACGTCATGTGACAAGCGCAGACCCCTCCCTTTTTGCCAGCTGCGCGTATAACTCGCTGGGCTGGCGATAGTTTACATTGAATACCGTACTGCTGATCAACTTCGACAGTTCTGTTGCACGCACTAGTACTATAATTTAGCCCTGCGAGAGAGCGATATAGATAGATAGATAGATTGATAGATAATCTGGATAGATAGATAGATATGATAGACAGAATTACATTATAATGAGTGATAGATCTAGATCTAGAATCTAGACTAGATTTAGATCTAGACCTAGATCTAGATCAGATCTAGGCTAATACTGCGTCCCAAGAGCCAAAGAGCGTACAGTTCGACAAACTATGATACGTTTACTATATTATTATATCTAGTGTGGGCGAAGGCTCAAATGAAGAATCTTGTATTTACTCACCGTTAAATTGCTGGAGATACAGTTTCAGCAGTAGGCCTACGCTATGTTAAATTCTGGAATACTCTTTCCTTTATTAGGAAATTTTATCAATTATTATTAAGAAATTAAACATGAACAACAATTTTTAAAAACCAATAGCCTAATAGTAGCAATACACATAAATTAAATAAGAACATATGGAAAAAAATTCTACAAATCCTGTTTATCTTAATCTGCCACTTAGAACCTAATTTATGCTGTGTGACTGAATGTGATGCATGTGTATGCTGGCCATAATAGGTTGATCAAATGATCTTATTGCATCTGACAAAGAACATGAATTTGTGCCTTGAAATGTACTTGTCTGTAGCTTTTGTGGCTTATTTATTGCATACTTTTATGTATTTGCCATGATGTAAGTAGCCCACAGTGTTGTATCAAGCACAATTATTCTATTTCTATTAGGTTACCCAGCCCACTAGATCTGTGGAGATAGAGCATGAAACAATAAGACAGTAGAAGAAGAAAATTGTGTCACAGAAGAAAAGAATTAAAAAACCTAAAAGCAAGCCCAGGAAAAACTTCATCAATTACATTCGAAGAAAGAAATAGAACTGATCAAAACTTTGGCAGCCAAATAAAACTTTGGCCGCCAAATATCTACCTCCCAAGTATCATGATTTTTTCAGCAAACAGCTAGACATGACACAAATGAAAGGAAAGAAATGGACGGCCACAGACAAAAGCCATGCACTTTCATTGAATCATGGTTCTCTTAAAGCATACCGGCTATAGTGATTTAACAGCTTGCCCCCTTTAGCCCTTACAGTAACATTCTTTCTATCACATTTTGATTTACCAAATGAAATTCAGCATCTTTTTAAAATTGTAGGCTGTTAATTGTTAACAAACATAATAATGTAGACTCTAGTGGTTGGATGATATTAATATTTTTGTTTAAATCTATGTATAAATACTTTTAAAAACTAGATCTTGGTCTTCGTCTAGAACTAATTTCCAAATGTACAAAGTTTTTCTTGAAAATATTTTTTTTTTACCTGTGAAATTGGTATTTGAGGTTGAGAAATCTCCTTCCATGTTGTTCCATTTTGTAAGCACAATAGTCCTTTTTCTTGGGGGTGGTCTATTTCCTTCTATAGTAGGTGGACGATTGGGCACGTTGAAACGCGTTCGTATTGCTGTATTGTCACGCTTCAGCTGATTTTTTTTTCGCAGTTGCGAACTGTGAGTCCTCAAAGTGTTCAGAACAAAGAACGTTACTAGAAAAGAGACACTCTGATGACGTGGCCAACAAATCCTTTCTTCGGCAGTTTACCACCCACTTCTGGCACCTCACCTTATCCTTAGGAAACCGAAAAAAAACGAAAGATCTGGTCTATTATATCGTGCGTTTGAACAGTTCACTGCAGAGCATCAATGGCTTGTCTTTTCTCTTTTACCTTTAGGCTGAAGTGAAAGATCGACTAGATTTATAGTTTCATTTGCACCTAGGCCTAGAGAGCCTTGATCTAGATCTAGATCTAGTTCTACTTCTATGTTGGCATTGAACACACTCACTTCACTGCCGTTTTCCATAGCAAAATAATAATTTTCAACTCATTTACTAAGTTAAAAATGTAAACAAACAAAGTTAGAAATAATTTCTAATCACTCCACTTGAAAAAAGACATGGCGAAACTGCTACTAACGTGGGAATCGCAGCTGTTTAATAAAACGGTGCGCGCTTTCTTCTTGTCGTCCGGCGTTTGTTTACGCTCTCAACGCGCATCTACAGTACTGTTTCTAGGGGGCGTCATCTAGGACCGGAAATAGGGATGTTGTCTCGTCTTGTCTTATTCCGTCTTGGGTAGACCTAGCCAAGACACAGTAAGACAAGACAGGACAACAGCCTCATTTTTGGCCCAACTGGCTCCTCTTGGCAACCAGCTTGCTGCACGTTTAAAGCGTAAACTAACGACAGGAAGAAAGAGCGCACTGTTCAACTCGCTGAAATAGATGCCTAAATCTACTTTGAATTTCATAATGGCAGTTTGGCCTTGGGTTTTTTTTTTATCATATAAACTGTTTGGTATTTATTTTGACTGGTTTTTGTTCACATTTTGAATATAGTGAGTTGGGAAATAAGATTTTAATGAACGGAAAGCGGTAGTGAGTTGAACATGTTCAGTGACATGATGATGTAGATCTAGATCTAGATCTAGATCTAGATCTAGATCTAGGAGTTTACGAAACGTTAGATATTACAGTTTAAAAAACGCCAGAACAGCCAGTGGTGCTCTGCAATGAACTGTTCTCTAACAGAATATACAATAGATTGAATATTTTTAAACTAAAGATACGGTCCGAGGTGCCAGACGAGGGTGAAGACAGGATCTGCTGAGCAAGTCACCAGAATGTATCTTTTCTGAGACAGTTCTCTGCTCTGAGTCTTGGGTACTTTTCGGACTCTCAGTTTCTTGGTGCTAAGGCAAACCAACTGAAGGTGCAATACAGCCATAACTGTATTATTTAAAGTTCCCAATCCCCGTACTCTAGAAAGAAACAAACCACCCCAAAAGGACTTACTATGCTAACGAAAGACTCATGCTCTTTTACAACATGGAAATTCCTCAATCTCAAACATCATTTTCACAAGTAAAACTTTCTTTAAAAAATTTTTTTTTCATTTATCTAGCCAAGTATAAGCTATAAAATTTGTTAAAAGTATGTGTATATACATACAGGATAATAGAAGCGAAACCTCATCACATTGTGTTTGTTAACAAGGTAGGCCCTAAGTAATATATGGGCGCATATACTTATACTGCAGCCTACGTTTTAAAATAAAATTGAATTTCTTTTGGAAATCAAAATAAAACAAAGTGATACACATCATGTAGAATGGAGACTCTATGTCACTGGAAGGGCTAATTGGGGTAAGCTGTCAAATCCATGGTTCTGAAATGCTTAGGTTATAATTATTAGTAGTATCACATCAAAGAATGAACAACAATAAAAAGAACAACAACACTAGACTATGACTCTGAGTATGAGAAACCTTCAATAAAGTAGGCCTACTATTAATTAGAGAAAAGCATAACATTGAGAGGAAGAAAAACTCAACAAATTATTTTCTTAGTGGTCACTATAATCTATAACTTTGTTGTCTATACTGTGCCAGTGAATGTGATGCATGTGTGTCTGTTGTTCATGTTATAGTTTAGTTATATAAATGCCACTCATAATAATGTGTTGATTAAATCATCACACCATTCTTCACAAATAGTATAATTCTATGACTTGAAAGATTCTGTTTTTGCAGCTGTTGTAGCTCATGTTCTGGTCCACAATTAAGTTGCTGCTAGGATGGCATTCCTCTGCCAAGTAAATCTGTTTCTGCCACATCCCTTTTCATAGCAGGTTTGACAGTTTCTTGTAAAGTAAAATTGTACTATTTAAAATTTTAATTGTTATTTATAAGAGTTGTTTTAAATTGAAAATATATTTACACCGAATTTTAATATTTTAGCATTTTTAAGTCTAATAGTTCACCAATCGTGCAGTGAACTTTTGCGAAAGTAAACAACTTGTGTTTCGCGCGCTCATATGACCTTACGCAGTTGCGAGCGCCGTAAAACTTAAAAAGGTAAGTAGGCACTTCAGTGAACGCGCTCACTATAGCGTGATTCAACTTCGGAAAGTCCCATTGGGTTTTGTTTCCGGACATGACGTCTCATCGCGACAGTGGGTTCAAACTGCCCATATTTTTGTTTAATTTAGGGGACTAACATTTTATGACGTTTTGAAGCAAAATTTTGAGTTTTGGTGGCACAAAATGCAGAGCAAAAATTTAGCCAAATCGGGGCGAAAATTGATTCACAAAAATGGCCACTGCTTCTGAACTAACAAAGATAGCACAAAAATTTAAAAAGCTCTGAAAACAGAAAGCCAAGCTCTTTTCAACAATCCAAAGTTTAGTGCCCTCGGAGAAGTTTGAAATTTCACTGAAGTGCCTAGAAGTAAAACCCTATACTACTAAAACAATTCACAGTTTTGTTTTTATTTTACCATATATTTGATTTTAATAGTGCAGGTGATAGCTAGATCTAGAATTCCCTGTCTAGAATCAATAGTAGCAGGCCTATGCTAGAAGCAGCAACAGAGCCTACAACTGCTAGATGTAGATCTAACTTATTGCTATGCCTTTGGGCTTTTGGAATTGAAATAAAACGAATTGCACAGTTCTAGTTAATTTTAGATTCAGCAACTACTGTATTTCCAGAGTTAATAATAAAAAATCTCACCATAACAATCACTTTTACTTTTATTAGAATAATTAGATCCAACTTTTTTTTCTAAAATCTGTTATTCGCAAACTTAAGATGTTCTCTACTTGTAGAGCACAGAATTTACATTGCATGTCTCTGCTCAGTCTTTTAGTATACATGATATAAAATACATAGATCTATCAAATCTTTTTTCTTTTTTTCTGGATATTTTTTAAACTCTTTTTTTAAAAAACATGTCTAAAAATCAAATTGTGCCATTTTCTTTGATAAGAATAGCATTAGCAGTGGATTTTTTTAGACAGGGAGTCTCTAATTCAATATAAAAAGAAGAAAAAAATGCTAATCAATGAAAATTGTTCATTTCCGTGTTCACTTTCCCGAACCTTTTTTCAACAGCATATATTATTATTCAGTTTTGATCATTCGACGTACACAGTACTGTATGCAAAACATAATTCGGTTCATTTGCACCTGTTTGGCGAGCATTACGTTATCTCTCAGAAGAGCTTTTCGTATACAGGTATTCTCTCTTTATCTTCGAGACTTGCACTTTTTAGTCTTCTTTTTTTCTTTTTTTTTTTTTTGGTCAGACATGCTTAATATGTTGCGGTGTCCTCCAGGTAAGATCTGTTACAACGATTGACTGCATCGAAGAGTTGGATTTAGTAAAACGAGAAGACAGATATAGATTTGACTAGATCTAGACAGTAAGCGTAGAGAAAAGCGAACAGTAAACACTGTACGTAGCTAAGAAACACATATTTCAGCTTTCACCGCTCTAGTTGAACTCTCTATCGTGATATTTGATCGAAAAAGGGATACATCTAAAAAGCAGACGGCGACTATTGAAGGCGAGAGACGCGAACAGTAGAGCTGTACCCCGGTAGCAAACCCGCTCGTGCTCGCAAGCCCCTAGTTCAAGCGGAGACAAAAAAGTAGAGACACGTCACTCCTCGATTTAGGCGAGATTGGGGTCAGGCATCCGGTGAAAGTTTCACGCCGTACAACTAATAGTCTGTTCCTCACAACCGAGGAATCACCTTATTGTTTTCATAGTTAATTAAGCAAGAGGGTTTGTCTGAATGGGTTTTTAACACAATTTCTCTTTCTTTACCGTCACGTCATACCCTCATCCACACATGAAAGATGGAGTCAGAACATTCTTGTAATTCTAGTCAATATTTTGATTAAAATTTCAAAATTTCCCTTACTGTCTGTTTCCTCTCGGTCCGTATAATTATTGGCCTGTCTTGGTCACGTCCCCTCTCCTTATTCCTGGCCCGCATCTCATTGCATTAGTGCGCACAATACGCCAAATCTTTTCTCTTCTTCTTCTTCTACTCCTTTTTCTTTGTCATGTTCTTCTTGTTCTTGTTTTTCTTCTTGTTCTTCCTGTTCTTGTTCTTGTTCTTGTTCTTTTTTTTCTTCTTCTTCTTCTTCTTCTTCTTCTTCTTCTTCTTCTTCTTCTTCTTCTTCGTGGGTGGTTGGCGTGTGCTCTGGTGTGGTTTACTCCTTCCTCCTATCCAGGCACCTATGGTCCTTAATCTCTCCTCCTCCTCCTGTTTTATATATGTAACTCTCTTGTAAGGCATCTATTCTTCGACACTTATATGACCTTATTGTTGCAACGCAGCACCTGCAAGTGCCGTAAAACTCTTACTAAAACTATTTTTTAAAATCCTGCTTCCTCTTCCTTCGTTGGAGCATAAATCTGACGAATTAATAAATTATGCGCACATTTATTGACCAACTTCACCACATACTGCTATTTCCGACGTATTGACTGAGTTGGCTCCTCGCTCCACCCTCTGTCCCTGTAAAAAATAACAAGGGGAAGTGACTTTGGGAGGAAAAGACTAGGAAATGTACGGATGACATAGTTTCGAGGCACTGCGTTACCGATCTCGCGTAACATGAAGCGAAGAAGGGCCAGCTGAGTCTAGGGCAAACTGTAACCTCCTTGGTCTAGTCTAAACTTCAAGTCCACAGCAACTAGCAATCCGCGAAGCCACTCGTGTCAGACCCCTTCATCATCCCCACCTTGCTTGCAATCCGCGAAGCCACTTACGACAGAAAAAGAGGGAGGGGGAGAGTGAGAGATCAAGCTCACAGTGTCACTGCGCAGCGTAGCACTGTAGTCTGCTCGATTAATCGAAGGCTTGCAAGCAGCGGAAAGCCGTCAAGTCTCAAATCCCGTCCGCAGCCACAAGTCCCATGATTCACATAGTACTGCTTTGTGCCAGTGAATCAGTGAATTGTCCCAGGACCAGCTCGAAACCTGACAAGTCACTCTGCTGACTTGTGCTGTCTCGCTGTAGCAGCGAGCGGCAGGCAGCAGGACCGTTCGCTATGTTCGAGCAGCAGGACCGCTCGCTGTGTGAACTTTGAACCATGGAGGAAGGGAGAGGCTGTGCTTGTTTTGGTGCAAGACGTAGAGAGCTGAAGTTATTTTCAACTCCCCGCCCTTGATCAGCTAAGCGAGTGGATAAGTGAGAGGGAGCGTGGTATTTTAGTAACAGAGACCTGGGTTTCTGGTAGTAATAGGAATAAGTAGACTTAGATTACCCTAGAATTGAAAACTCCGGGGGTCGTTGTGATTGGCTTATGTAACCTATTTTGTAGATGTGTTACACTCACAGTGACATAATACAGAACATTTAGGAGACGGGCTAGGCCTACTTCAACCCAATGTCAGGGCCAACCTGGACTGAGAGGGAACAACGCCCCAGCAGAAAGACGGAGGTTCTCAGTAAAAATTTCTCCCCGTATAGGAATCGAACTGAGATCGTTTGCATGCGACGATGAAGCGCTTGGCTCGTGCACATTAAAAATAAACAGGCCTTTTTATCGTAAAAATAGCCGATCCAATATTAATTTTTAAATGCATTGCATAGAGCTTTTTATTTTTTATGAAAAAAAATAACGATTTTGCACTTTTGGTGCAAGCCACTCAACGCAAATAACCAGAGAATCTTCTGTAATATGTACTGAGCCCACAGCCACGAAGGTTCGCGGCGTCACAACTCACCGGAAGTTCCCCCCCGGTAGCAAGCGCGAGGCAAAGCGAAAGCCTGCTCGCAAGCCTCTAACGCAAGCCGTCCGCTGCTTTGCAAGCCTTCGATTAATTGAGCAGAATCCAGCCCTACCGAACAGTAAACAAAGGAAGTTGCCAAAAGACAGGGTAGCTTCCCCTGTCTCAGCAATGATGGTTACATCATAGTATCGTAGTATTTATTGTTGTTGAATTTGAACTTTCCTATGTTGCATTTGAGCTGACAATGACGAATTTGATTTCCCTAATGTTTACATATGAGCTCCCCAGTGATTACACTTGGGCTGGTATCTCCTTACGTGTTCCGTTGTGTTGAATTTGAACTCTCTATGTTGAATTAATTGGCTATTTTGATATTTCAGCTTTCACTGCTCCATTTGAGCTCCCCATTTTGATATTTGATCGGGAAATGGCGTAAAACGCCTTGAACACGTGAGAAGACGATTTGAAACTGCACTTTATTAAGGGGTGGGGGTGAGGGGGGGGGGGGGCTACGACCCCAAAGTCCCGATTCGGCTCAAAATTATGGAATTTGAGTTGTAGGCATTGTTAGTTTCTTCAGCCTCTCCTACAACTATTTCATCGCATAATAAACCCCAAAAACCTCATTTCTTCCCATACCGGGCATGTTTGTCACCACCATTTCCTCATAAAGTCAATTTCTTATTTTTCTTTATCGGCCGTTTTCTCAAAACGCGACTTTTCTCCATACTTTTTTGAATAACTCCACCATTTTTCATCCAATCTTCCTATCTTCATGAAATTTTAACAGAATGAAGAGAAGATGTAACACGAAAAATTCGTCTTTTGAAGTTTTGATATAGGGAATAGATTTTTGTTGATGGTGTCTTGAGTGTGGATTTTCACGGATTTTTTGCAAATTTGAATACTACCCCATAAAAAATTTTCTAATTCGTTAAAGAATAAAACAATACACACATTTTTAGATTTACTGTTTGTAAACACGAATGCAAAAAAAACAACAACAACAAAAAACAATCAATTTCCATGAGCAGTAAGTGCGGTATTCATTACGTAAGGCATGTCAACAAAATCCAAAATGGCCGCCGTATCCATGGAAAGGAAACTTTCTTCTCAAATTTGATTGCGGATTTTAAGACTCCTTACTATTCTTGTTATATGTGTGAAATGTGGTAAAAATCGGGCCACCCCGAAGAGCTAGTATCGTTTTTGGGGGGGGTTGGAGGCCCCCCCCCCCCCCCCCCACACACACACACTTAAATTAACATAATTTGTCATTCTTATACAAGGTGATTAAGAAAAACAACAAAAACTGTACTTTTTTTGGGGTTAATATTTTACTCCATACTGAAGTTTAGAGTTTCAAATTTGTACACAATATTTGGAAGTTAAAAAGAATGTGTCTGATATTCATTTTAGATAAATCCACAGAACAGTTTTGCTCTACATAGCACGTAAACAACCTATTTTTAGCTATGCCCCTATTTTTATAGCATGACGCACTAGTTTGCTTTAGGCTTACCACTAAAAATCCCAACAATTGCGCCATACTGCAATCTACAGTAGTCTTACAGGCCAATAGAAGTTTGCAGATAGTTTTTCTCAAGTCTTCTTTGGTTAAGATTAGTAAAGAGCAGAGAGTTTTTTGTATAGCACATTTCCTCACCACCAACTCATCTCGTAAGTTTCGCACAAGGTACGGCAAAAATGTTAAAGTGCCCTTAAAGCCTTCTTTGGTGTCAAGTGTGGAAATGATCCATCAGTTAGGACCTGTAGAGAACCAGAACTAAAAATTCCCAGACGAAAAGGCCACTTCACACACACTGTTCGCACCCCTTTGAACGTCACCAGGGTGGAGAATTCAGTAGGTGAGACGTCTGTCTGTAGATGATGTCTGCAGCCGTGACTTTCCTACATCTCAATGGTCCGCCTTACCACGGCAGATCTTTTTCCTGTCTGATATTCATTTTAGATAAATCCACAGATAAGTTTTGCTCCACATATCACGTAAAAAACAACTTTGCCTCCCGCTTGTTACCGGGGGGAACTTCGCGAAGCTATCAGAGGATAGCAATGTGTTCATGATTTCTCAACCATTTTGAAAATCAACTTCACAAATGCTGTCTATTTGGGCAACCTCCCTCCACCCCCATTGTTTCTATAAACAGCTCTATACTGTAAGGTGTACAGTTTGTGGCTTGGAGTATTCTTGGTAGAGTGGATCTGTGTTTGGCCACCACTGAACTTTACGAACAACGCGTTAGAATGTGTTGAGTCAAAAGGAGGACCTATAATATAGACCATTGGTTCTTGGAATTACATAATTTTTGTTAAAAAAATTAACTCTTAAAGGTTACAGGGATTGAAAGATTAGATATAAACATAAAAGGAACGGGAAAAAAACAAATCAATCATTTCATTCTAGTACAAATTCTGTGCGACATATTAAGAAGAAAAAGTTGTACAGTTTTTTTGAGCACACTGTTGTATTCTTCTTCTTCTTCTTCTTCTTCTTCTTCTTCTTCTTCTTCTTCTTCTTCTTCTTCTTCTTCTTCTTCTTCTTCTTCTTCTTCTTCTTC
>NW_004797278.1:2792393-2797464 GCF_000002075.1 Aplysia californica | reverse complement strand
TATTTCTGTTATTTTTACTCTTGACCCCCCCGGGGCGGTGCTACTGACTGAATTGTCTTTCTGTTCCGCGCAATTTACCGATCGGCGTAATCTTAAGATTGCGCTGCGCGTTTTAAAGCTCGTATAACTGCAGAGCAATCTGAACCTTGCTGTAATATTTTATACTTTTGAAATAATTTTTTTCTAAAATTAACTTCCATTTTTCTTATTTTACTCTTATCAAGGAATGTTCAGATGTTTTCAAAAGTGTAAAAATAGGAAAATTTAAATTTAAATATGAAACTAAAGAGCTCACATGAATGATATTATTATACGGTCGATAAAACGCGCAAGATTGCGCGCAATTATATGATCGTTAAAACTCGCACCGTGATCTTAAGATTGCGCCGAGCCCAAGTTGAAGCTAGAGAGTTGAGCAGAGTAAGCCCAGTTCCCTGTAAGGACTTCTTTGTTGGCATCCACCCCTTTGCGCTCATGACTGTGACCTTATGCAGTTGCGAGTGCCGTAAAAACTTTGCTAACCGAAACTAAAGTTTGTTGCTAAATTGTTATTATTATTATTATTCATTATTATTATTATTGTTGTTGTTGTTGTTGTTGTTGTTGTTGTTGCTTTTATGATTGTTGTGATTATGGTTATGATTATGCCTCTTTCGTTTCGCCTCTCATTTATCTGAAAATTTTTAGCGGAAAGAGAAAACTGACCAGTTTCTTTGGTCATGACAAAAAGTAAACGGGCTTACATTTTTCAAAGAAATATGTTGTTCCTATAGTGTGCCGTGATGTTTTGCGTGGAATGATGCATCGCACCTTAAAAAAAGATTTGTTTTCTGTGACTGAGATCTAGATCCCTGTATTTTCTACAACGTAAGTCATTCAGCGTGATATAATCTGTATTCCGGGTATTCAATACTTGTATTTCGAAGATTTGAATTTTATACCCATCCCTAAAATATCATCCTGTTTCATGAAAGCAGCTCACCGACTTAATTGCTGAGACGTGTAATTTATGTCCGAGGTTAACTTTGCGCTTCACAGAATTATCAGTGAATAAGCCTTTTGTTTACCTTTCTGTGTAGCAAGGATAGCTGTTCTCAATTTTGTGCTTGTAAATTAATAATAAGATAGTAATCTTAAAAATACAAAAGGTTTGTTCAATAGTACACCTTTATTTGAGAAGATTTCAGAGTTTCTTGTTTATCAACAATCACTAAGTGCCCACCACGCACACAAATGTTTTATAATATATACAATTTATATTTTATAATCGAGTCAAGCACAAGCTTTTTTGTGTTGGGGCGGAAATAATATTGATTGAGGTCGTACACTGTTAGCGGACAAGACATTTTGTCGGATATGGTTTTCGTGATCAGCTTTGCGCCGATAATGTCATAATCTTATGCAAAACAATTGTGTGAGTTCCTTGTCCTTGGAATAATGTTTTCAACAAGATGAGCTTGTAATGTTATTTTGGAAACAGCTTGTTTTACTGTCTCACACGGCTAGTAATAGAAAGTTTGACGAAGGGAGGGGTGTTAATGAATTCGTTGGGGGTTGGGGGGGTTAATAATTAGTTGGTGAATGTGTTGTCTTCTCTTCGGGATAGACTGCATATCGAGGGTAATTTTCTTTTTCTTTGGTTTATACAATTGTTGTTTGTTTTGTTTATGCTCTTTTTTTGTAGCGGGTGGATTATAACTTGTTCTTCGGTTGTGTTTATTCAAAGGATTGAGATCAAAAGCCTATTCATACGTGATCGACACGATTTTCTGCTTGAAATAAAACCAAACGTTCAAACAATAACCGACAAAAACGTATGCTCCAAGAACAAAATGCACTTTTCAAAATGGTGTGGTCAAGTCGAAAAAACGTCGAACAGAATGATCTTTGGTGCGTTAATGTGAGATATTTCACCAACTGTGTTTACGTCGGGGGTTGTGTTTCTTTCGAAGTGCAAATGTTATTTCCTACGAGCTAACTTACTTTTCGTTGTCGCGAAAATTCGGCTGTTTATAATTTTATGATTACAGGTGTTTCGTACGCTTTCGTTGGGAAAATGTAATTCATGCTGAGGCCCCCTCTTGCACAACCAGATCAGTACTTTGTAGTATCTGTGTAGTTATGTTGTATGTTATGATTGAGATTTGCATTACAAGGCCGTTTTAGGCATTCACACAAAGCAAGTTTTGGACAATACAGTCGAACCAGACGTCAGTGGTGTCTACATTAACATCAATTTTTGGGCATATGGAGCTATTGGTATCATCTTAAAGCTGGTTCAGTTGTCTTGCTATTGCCCACATACCTTGATAAGAAATCGAGATATTTCAGATTAAAGAAGGTGGGGTCGGCTGGTTTCAAAAGTAGAATTACTGAAAAAATGGCCGCCAACATATTGGTTATTTCCATTGCTTGATAGTAAGTGGAAACTGAAAACCTACATTTTTGTGCCTTTAATCAACGTTTTTCAGTAAAAATCTTCTGGTAGGAAAGATCTACACCTGGCATTTTCGGACAAGGGCGAAAAATCTCGGAGGGCCCGTGTGCACGTTACGCACGCTAAAGATCCCTTGGTGGTCTAAAATCGATAAGAGTAGGCTTTTGCCACCCGGGCAAAATTCAAAATTTCCTACCAACTAAGAATATTAGGTGTGTCCCGCGCGCTCATATGACCTTATGCAGTTGCAAGCGCCGTAAAACATTTACCCCCCCCAAAAAAAAACCCCAAAACAACAACAACAAAAATCAAAACAACAACAACTAATCAGGCAAAGAAAATCATATCATTAAGCGTCTTTGCCACTGGCAAAGCATTCATAGCCTGTGGCATCCCTATACCCAAGAAAGTCTCCCCCTCCCGCCCCCCAGGAGTCTGGCGACCTCTTGGTGGAGGTTGCCAACGTGACCGATTCCGTTCAGTTACTGAAATGTACGTCGTTTCGCGGCATCCCTATAAGTGTTGAGCCTCACAGGAGTCTCAATACTTCCAAGGGTGTTGTAAAGAGCCGTGACCTGGACGGTTGTTCGGAGGAAGAAATGGTGCACTGGAAGGCGTCACCCACGCTCGTCGTGTCATAGTGCGGCGAGATAGAAAATAGATCCATATCAACGCTTGGATATTGTCTTTTGACTGTCTAAGACCTCCAACCAAACTGACAGTCGAATACTTGGAATTGGAAGTAAAATCATACATTCCAAACCCGATACGTTGCCTTAACTGCCAGCGCTTCGGAAAAGCGAAATTAAAATGTTTACCATTGCTGTGGTAAAGAGGGTCACTCAGAGGAATCCTGCTGGTCAGCTCCTCGGTGCCAGCAGGGAAGACATCCAGCATATCAAAGGGCTGTCCCAAGTATTCACAAAAAAAGTAAATCTTGACTCACAGAGCGAAGTTTGGAGGCACTTTTGCTAAGGCATTCGTCTTTCCGATGGGATTAAATTCAAAACAGAAGATATACGCTGACGTTGCCACGTAGAACTGAAATCTGCTCGATTAATCGAAGGCTTGCGAGCAGCGGACGGCTTGCACCAGAGGCCTGATAGCAGTCTTGTGCTTTAATTTGTCTGCCGTTCCCTACCGGGGGAAACTTCCGGTGAGCTATGACTCGCAGACGTGCTTGCAGTACGGAGTCGTGACGTCGCGAACAGCACATAACATTACAGACAATTCTGGTTATTTGGGTCAAGACAGTTTATTTTTTTCCCTAGTCGTGTTGCAAAAAAGAAAAAAACTCTATTCTATTCACTGAAAAATTAATAACGGATTTGCTATTCTTACGATGAAAGGACTGTTTTTTATGTGCATTGGCCAAGCGCTTCGTCGTCGCACGGTAAAGACCTCAGTTCAATTCCCGTATGGGGAAACATTTTTACTGAGAACCTCCGTCTTTCTGCTGGGGCGTTGTTCCCTCTCAGCCCAGGTTGGCCCTGACATTGGGTTGAAGTAGGCCTAGCCCATCTCCTAAATGTTCTGTATTATGTCATTGGGAGAGTAAAACATCTACAAAATAGGCTACATACATACGATACAAAAGCCAATCATAACGACTTCTAGAGTTTTCCATTCTAAGGTAATCTAAGCCTACTTATTAATACAATACCATGCTTCCTTTCACTTGATCCACTCGCTCAGCTGATCAAGGGTGGGGAGGTAAAAAATACCTTCGGCTCTCTACGTCTTGCACCAAAACAAGCACAGCCTCTCCCTTCCTCCACGGTTCAGAGTTCACAGTGCGAATGGTCTGGCTGCTCGCTGCTGTCGTAAGTGGCTTGCCAGGCTACGAGCAAGTCATGGAACGCAAAGCAAGTCATAGGATGCAAAGCAAGTCATGGGGCACGAGCGGCTTGCGGGCTGTAAGAAATTCATGGGTCACAAAGCAAGTCAGGGGATGCAGAGTAAGTCATGGGGTGCAAGTGGTTCTCTGTGCTGCGAGCGGCATTTGAGACTTGTCTGCTGTGTTGAGACATAGATGGCTTCGCAGATTGCAAGCAGGGTGTGGGGAGGATGAAGGGGTCCGACACGAGTGGCTTCGCTCATTGCTAGAACTAGTAGTGTTGTAAACTTGAAGCTTAGGCTAGATCAAGTAGAGCATGCTGTTGATTTGATATGATGATTTTACGAAGTGATTTGAGGCTTGTGACTTGAACTAGGGGCTTGTGAGCATGAATGGGTTTGCAACCGGGTACAGCTCTACTGCCAAGGCTGGTCCGAGACCAGCTGACACTGAAATAAAAATAAAAACCCCTCAGTTTCAGCGCCCTCTTGTCTCAGAATAGACCTTTGTTCTTCTAGATCTAGATTTAGACACACAGACATAAATCACTGATATCTAGTTTCGAGGCCTAGATCTAAATGAAGATTGTGGACGTCTTTTCGAAGAACTATCGTTTTTCCTCCGTTTTGGAGTTGGAGGAAAACTTTTCGAAGAAAAGAACAACGTCATAATTTCAATTGAGCAGACACCCTCTCCATTTCTCTGTCTCCCTCCCCTCTTTTTCTGCTTGCTTCTCTCTCCTCTTTTCTCTCTCTCTCTCTCTCTCTCTCTCTCTCTCTCTCTCTCTCTCTCTCTCT
>NW_004797278.1:2787912-2791640 GCF_000002075.1 Aplysia californica | reverse complement strand
CCGATGTTTTTACTTGGTCTAGAGGCAACAAACATTTTAATTGGTCTATATCCGGAGGAGACGTCTCCTAATAGATGCTGCGGGACAGCACAGTTCCCTAACAACTTCTTTGCGCGAAAACCAGGCAGAACTCTCCTTTCTTTTTGGCCTCACACACCCCAAATGTTATCAGTTTACAAGTAAGCTAAATTACCGATACCCACATTCACATTTAAAAGACTATCAAACTTAAAAACCAAATATATACACCGACAACCAAATCGCTTGTGGATGAAACTCCAATTTAGTACATAACCAAACACTACACAGACAAATACACATAGACACAACACTTCAGGCAGTCGCAGTCAGAGTCACCCTACACCTTCCTATAACTATCAGTTCCTCCCTCCAAGTTATCATCTTTCTTAAAAACTAATAAACCTCAGAAAACAGCTCCCACAACCTTTCATAATTGTAGACGATTTTAATGGAAACGAACCTGCTGACACTGAAGGTGAAATCATAGAAGATTTCTTAACGAAAGCCAAAACTAGTATTTTTAACGACAATTCCCAACAATTTCAAAATTTAAATAATATGTTTCAGCTTTATATTTCATCCTGTGTGGTCCAGATCTAATTCCAGACTTTCAGTGGTCGTCCTTAGGCGACCCACACGGATCGGACATTGTCCCCATCAACCTAACTCCAAAATCCCACATCGAACTCCTATCTCAGATTGTTTCAATCATAAAGAGCGGACTAGGATCAGTTTCACATAGAATGCCTCCTGAGACTCAACCCATCTCAAAAACATACTTTTGATCAATTTCGTGAAACTCTTCTGGAAATCGTACAAACAGATATACCAAAATTATCCACCAAAAGCCGAAAAAAATAAATGTTGGTTTACTGAAAATTGCCAAAAAGCTGTTGCAGTCAAAATATCAGCTCTCAGGAAGTTTGTCAACTCTAAAACAAACGAATACCGCTCAAATTTCAAAATTGCACGACCCCAAGCATGCAGAATAGTCAGAACGGCCAAAGAAACATTTTTCGCAATTATGTCTCTTAAACAATAATACACCAATGCACACAGTCTGGAAGATGATATAGAAATTAAAAGGTACCAAAAGAGATCCAGTCAAACACATCTTAAAACTAAATAATTCCTTCGGAGAGACTGAAAACATCAACCCTTTCAGGAAATTCTTCTACCCAAAATTACAACCCGGAATTTTAAAAAGTAAAAATTAAATGCCTTCTGAAAAGTCACCTGTTGACCTGTCCTCTTCAAATGAAAAAAACCCAACTATAACTGCAGTTTTTGTCTTGATGAACTGAAATATAACATTGCAGATCTGCTAAACACAGCTCCAGGCCCTGCTCTAATACACAACGAAATCATCAAATTTCTCCCAGACGAAACACTCCTATTACTCCTTGACATTTTACAATGAACTTTGGCATTTCCAAAAATTTTCGAACTGTTGGCATCTTGCCACTGTTATACCAATCCCAAAACTAGGAAAAGATCACTTTAACCCATCAAACTACTGTCCCATAGCACTTACAAATTGTTTCTGCAAACTTGTGGAAAAAATTACTAACAAACGTCTGATGCTGTTTCTAACTTCAAACTTTTTATCCAAGTTTCAATACAGTTTTCGTAAAAATCGCCCAACTATTGACCATCTTGTCCAACTCGAAACTTTCATTCGTGAAGCTTTTATTTGGAAAGATGGAAAGAGGATCTTGTGGTTATTTTTTTCGACTTAGAAAAAAACCTTTGACGCCACATTTGAAACATGGCATTTTGAAAGACCTGCATGACTTGGTCTTACGCGGAAATCTTCCAGAATTTATACAAAACTTTTTTAGAGATCGCTCCGTAAAACACCTGCTCAGTCAAATCAGGACAGTGTCGTTAGAATATCATTATCATCCAGTGCCAGATCTGTGACAGATATCGGCGATCATGGTTTTCCATTCTTTCCTTTGCTCGGATGCTCTAAAAAAAGCTACGTTTCCCTGATCTTTCCCTGTTACCCATTTTCTTTAGGTTCCTTAAGTATGTTGTTCTGGGCCTACCCCTGCCTCGCTTGCCCTCAATTTTGCCAATGAGAGCTAGATGTTAGAATAAGTTACATGTACATGTACAGAGGTTGTAATGTCGTTAGAATAATGGACATAAAAATATAAGGGGAAAAGAGGGAAGTTGTCATTTGCAAAGGTGAACGTCTTGAACAGGTGGCTGTTGAGTCAGGTTCGATTGTAATCCCATACTATTCACTCCTTTCAACAACACAATACTGTCAATGAATATTTTCTTTACACCAAAGCCGCTGAATTTTGTTTTCGTATGTGTTGATTTGTTTTTTCTGGTCTCAATAATTATTTCACTTACAAAAGAATGGTTGTGACCATGTCATCCTTCTTACGTACTTTCTTCCATTTTTTTTGGTATGTTACACAAACAAGTTATGTCTAACATTGCTGTAGTTATTCTTGTGTTTGTTACTATGACTGTTTTTTTTTGCAGGGCAGAATGCTTCTAGTAGGTCCTACTTCTTTCCTTTTACTCTAACGCTTTCGGGTTTGTTTGGAGTTGGTTGTTTTTTGTTGTTTGTTTGTTGTTGTTTTTTTGGGGGGGAGGGGGATTGGGATTTTGATTTTTGTTGTTTCTTGTTTTTGTTTCTTTGTGTGCTTGTTTTATTTGTTGTTGGTATGTTGTTGTTTGTTTTGTTTTTTTTGCTTCTCTGGCGCTAAATAGCCATATCGTGTGTCGATGTGCTTCTCTTACCAAACCAAGGCTACTGGTATTATTTCTACTACCGTTGTAGTATTTTACTTTACCTATCCAATTTGCTAGTGTGCTGATGTCGCCGATGTCCTCTTCCCCGCTTGTGAATACCGGTCTCTCTGTGTCTCCAGATGTTCCGAGCCCTGGCTCTGATGCTGGTGCCTATCATAGCCCTGCTCTGTCTGGCTTGCTACTGGATGGTCACAGCTGTAGTGGATCAGAACACACTCTCAGACGTCCGCTCTCAGGTCGAGCATGGAAAAACAGTCGGTAAGAAACTGTTGTCCAGTTAGACTGTATATTTATATCAGTTTGTAAAACGTTTAAATTGGATAAAGACAACACCAAAATACACATATTTTAAATGAATAGTTTGATGACAAAACGCAACAATCGCCAAGTTCGAAGTTTAGCCAAAGTTAGTATAATAAGGCGATGCACGTTCTAGAGTCATTTTCTATTTTCATAAACGCTGTTTTTCCTCTTTAAAGAACTGCAGTTGATTATGGTTTTTTTTAAACAAAACGAGACAAAATTAGTGTTATCATCATCATTATCACCATCATCAGCATCATCATCATCGACAACATTATCAGAGCGAAGGTGGAGCAGCAGCAGTGGTGAGAATGAATGATGAACCACCACGAACAGAAATTATTTAAACTTAAGGTGCATTCCTTACATCATCTTATGACGAGGAATGCCAGGCAATGATGTCTGCTGCACAATGGATTGCTGACAATTGCCACAGTAGAACCAATGTGCTGATCTTGACTGACAGTCAGTCCCTCTGCAAGGGGCTGCTGGGCAGCAGCTCGGACATGAATGATTTGCTCCACAAGTTCATTGAAGCCAGAGCCACAATAACAATCCAGTGGATTCCAAGCTATGTTGGAATAGAAAGAAATGAGGCAGCAGACCAAGCTGCTAATGAAGCCAGAGAG
>NW_004797278.1:2780250-2784941 GCF_000002075.1 Aplysia californica | reverse complement strand
TCAAATGCCCTTTCACCCATTGTTTTAAGTTTCATAGATGGTAAAATAAATTTCTTTTTGTCAGCTGATGATCTTAAACTGCGAGTTGGAATGTACAGTCTTAACAGATTTGATAAATATGATGGTGCATTATCATTCAAACATTTGTGACATATGGTGGCCAACTTGTACACAGTCTTTTTCTCAACAGGAAGCCAATGCAAAATTCGTAAAAGAGGTTTAGCAGAGTCTCGCTTTCTTTTCCGTAAAACAGGTCTATAGTTCTTTAAGACATTCTGATCTAAGTTTTGCTTATTTAGCAAAGGTTTTACAAGAGCGATTTTCTGTTAAAAAAAGAGTATGTTTAACACTTTTTAATATACTGTTAGGTAATTTAAGAAGCAAGACCTCGGAATTTAATGTCCATTTCGGATGAGAGCCTGGAAATCTCCACAAAACTACACAAGATCTCCGGAGCCCAGCCGTGGATTCGAACCAAGACTGTACGCTCTGTAGTCCCACATGATATCTAATGAGCCACTGTATAGCAATCATTACTCGGGACGATTAATTGAACCAAATCGACACAATCTTTAAAATATCATTTAAGTGACCCCAAATCAATCGGAAGACACTTAAGTAGTTTACATTTTGTGCTTATCAGATTGAAAAAAAAAATCAGGTGTGTGACAAGCAAACTACGTCAAAACAGGATGTCTGTTAACGCACCAGCTATCTCCCCACCTCCCAAGAATCCCATTTTTTACTCTGCATATCTTCCTCCCCACCCCACCCCGACCCTCCCCCCCGTCCCTCCTCCTTCAACCCCCTTTTCAAACACAGTATTATTTTCCTCCTCATCCTAACGCAAAAAACATGTATTTCTCCTTCCCTCCTCTGCCTAAAAAATGCAAAGAGCTATGGTTAGCGTTATATCAAACATACCGATGTCTTCGCTTCTTTTCCTGTCTAAGGCAAAGTGATTTTATGAGCCTTCTTAGTAAGAACACTTTCATGCGTTTTCTATGCTATGCTGAAAAGAGGAATGTGATGAATCCCTGCCTTCTGCTGTTTGTAAGAGTACCCTTTGATGTGTATTGATTTCCAGAGATCGATCTTAAAGGATGACGTTGTTGAGAAGTCTAAAATCTCAAGGTTGTCTGTAAGATATTTCCCTGTAATAGTCATTTTTACACGGCCGTGCTGTAAGCCTGTCAGTGTTCAACCTGTTGTTGCTAGTCACATTGTTGCTATTGTTGTTGTTGTTGTTGTTGTTGTTGTTTTTGTTGTTGTTCTTCTTCTTCTTCTTCTTCTTCTTCTTCTTCTTCTTCTTCTTCTTCTTCTTCTTCTTCTTCCCCTCACCAGCATCTGTGGTCTAGCGGTTAGGCTCTAACTCTAAGCTCAAGATGTGAGTTCAAATCACGTTATGGGAGATTCTTCCCGAAGACACTTGAAAACGGAAAAAGTTCTGTCTACTAGGATACTGTATCCCCCTTAGCCGAGGTTTCCATCTCAAGCAAAGCTGAAACAGACTTTCTCTGAAATGATCTCTATGTCGATTGAGCCTTGAAAGATACAATTATCCTTACAAGCATGTTCCCATGTCCCTCTACCTGACAAGCATATCCTCTCCCCCCACAGAATACAGACGAGAAGATGGCAACGCTGTCCCGGATCCCCAGAGATTGCTATTCATCAGTGCAGGAAGTGACGCAACATCTAGACCGTCATCGTGGCCTGCTGAGTTCTATTGACCACACAAACACAAGTACGCACTCTGAGGTGCGCTTCTACAGGTGAGATGAACAGACATAACAGGAAACATTGCTTGAAATACATGGGATACGTCGTATAATCTCATCATAATACTCGAACCTCAATGTGAAGTTGGGTTGTTTGGTTTTTTTCTTCTCATGTTGGTTTTGTTTTCGTTTTTGTTTCAACCGTTCAATAGTTTAAATATCTAGAATACATAACAATATTTGATTCCAAATGCTCAACAGAAATAAAACGAAGAACTGCAAAGGCAAAGGTGTAAAAGAAATTAGCTCAATCCTGAAAAATTGAAACATCTCAATGTCTACTAAAATCAAAGTTCTGAAATGCTTTGTAGGGTCAACAGAAATGTAGCTTCTGAGGAAACTGCTTAAATGTGTTGAAAGGAAAATGAAATCAAAAGAGGAAGTAATTGAAGAAGCCCAGGTGGGACACTCACTGATAAAAACAATCAGGAAATAACAAAGGTTTGGGACACTTGAATTTGAGCATCTAGCTCTCACTGGCAAAATAGAAGGGTAATGAAACAGGGGTAGGACCTAGGCAATCTACTTAGAGAACCTGCACAGTTGGGTAACGGGGAAAGATCAGGGGTAATATGGATCTAGCTTTTTAAGGGCTTCCGAGAAAAGGAATGACTATAATAGACCTATGATCGCTGATGTCTGCCGCAGATATGGCACTTAATGAGGATGATGTTTTTGTTTACATTAGCCTAGTCAGATGTCATCTATTAAGCAAAGGCGTACAAAAGAAAATTGAAAATGTATTCACCCTATTGTTGTATGGAAGCCTTCTACTACCCACTCATACCGAAATACAATCGTAAAGCCAAGTACATTCTGCATTATATGACACATAAATATAACACCTACGTTAAGAGACGCCCAAGATATTGTCCCTCCATTTTTAAATCAGTGATGGCATGGACATGTATTATATAATATCCAACTAGCTGGGCCCTCTTTCGATGAAATGAATGATCGGTGCATTAACATCAACTGTAAGTCATTGGCCTACACTACTGGAATTGTTCAATACATCTTGAGAGAAAAGTGACACATGTGTTTCTACGCTTCCAAATATATAGAGTCTAATAGATGTGTAGATTGATTCTCTAGTCCGCTTTCGTGGTTGTACATTCCATACTTTCAAAGGCGCAGGTCTAGTGAATGGAAACCTCGCTTATTTATAATGGCGTCTTAGAAGACGGACTTTCCCAAGATTAGATCTACACAAAACTAATGAAAAACTGAAAATTAAACTACGGTGACTTCACGCTCCTCAATGAAACTGTGCACCCTTTAAATGATTCTGAACCACCACTAATTTTGTCAAATTAGAAAGTTACATGGTTTGGAAGTTTTAGGCAACGAAAGTGTGAACTTTCACAAATATGATTTATAGAGATGAATGGAGAATATTATTGTCTCTGTCTTGAACAATGTTTTATTGCAATAATGTTTTCCAACAAATTGAAAATAGAGCAGTCACAAATGCCACGCAAAGCCTGAACTCAATATTAAAAGTGCTCATTATTATAAATTTCACAAAATCCTGCCTGTGAGAATCAAAGGAAGCTTTGTGCGAGTTTGGTGGGGGTGGGTGGGGACAACTATCATCATCATCATCATCATCATCATCATCATCATCATCATCATCATCATCATGTTTTAAAGTAGGAAAAATATACCTGTGACTTGGATAAGATTGGTCAAATTTAATCAGATGTTCGTATAGGCCCAGATGATTAACGTTTCGCCCGTAGGGCTTCTCCAGAAATGTAGTATCTGAGAAAAGAAGGAGTGATGACGCCATTGCAATATAGCATTCACTTTAAGTTACGTGTCGGTGCAATTTGGACAATATGTAAAACTGCAGAAGATCTGAAAAAGAAAAGCTGACAAGTTACTGCCAAGGTCCTAGCTGAGCGTATAGATACGTTAAAATTTGTCACACACAGTGTTGAAAGCTCACGCTGAACTGGCACAAATAAAGATGGATCAATTTAATCATCCTCATTATCATCATCATCATCATCAACATCAGGGGCGGTTTGTTAACTGGACAAGACCGGCGGTGCCGGTCAAATGTTTGTCAACTGGACAGTTGACAGGAGATTTATTGCTGATGATGATTTTCATTCAGTTTTAAGTAAATCCAAACAAACATGTATCAACAGTCAAAAAGCGCCTTGCCGATTTGAAGGCGTTCAAATAGACAAATGATTCACAGCTGTTTTGTCGCGTTTGTTTATCACGCCGGCTCACAACTGTTACAGTTAAATCGTCTCCTGCCACGTCGCGGAACTTCGTACGAGGACAAACCGAATACGGCTCGCTCAGCGTATTTATGTATTTATCATTCAGCCTTTCTCTATCTATTATAAGAACATTTATTGTCAGCGTGGCACTAATCTTTTTTTGCTCATTGATTTTTTAGCCACCTATAGTTCCTGTTTGGTATTAATTCATCGCTTTTTCCCCACTAAAAACTTACCTGGCCCATAGGAGTCTGGCCGGCGAAAGGAGGAATCGTCTAGTTAAGATATATAAGGAGAATTATAACGAGGAGCGATAGGCACTCGGCTGTCACAGTCTGGGCCGAGAACAGTTAGGCGTACCCCTCCCTTCCCTCCCCCTTCCCACCGTCTCCCCAGCAAGACACCAAGTTCTATCATTAGCGTTTGACACACTTCCCCACTTTGTTACAACAGTGTTCTGGTTCTGTTCTGAGAACTGAGAAGTGCAATGAAGAACGTTTGATGATATAATGATTGGAAACTGTTGTGTGCTAACTTCGTCCAGCTTTGTAAAGTATCTGATTATAGACTTGATCTGCATGGGACAGCGTCACTGGTACAGTATCAATTGACTTTTTGTCATCATACACTTTCAGTTTGTTTTCTAGGAGAGTTGTGTTTCTTTTTCTGTGCC
>NW_004797278.1:2775289-2778050 GCF_000002075.1 Aplysia californica | reverse complement strand
ACGAAGTTTAAAAGACGGACTGCCCCATAGTCAGGTAGTAAAAAAGAAAAATTTATATTCAATGCACGTAAAAATTAATAATGGATCAGCTTTTCTTCCGATGCAAAGGCCGGTTGTTTTTTTATGTGCACGAGCCAAGCGCTTCGCCGTCGCACGCAAAAGACCTCAGTTCGATTCCCATATGGGTAGAAAGTTTTACTGAGAAGCGTTGTTCCCTCTTAGCCCCAGGTCGGCACTGACATTGGTTTGAAGTGGGCCTAGCCCGTCTCCTAAATGTTTTCTGTATTATGTCATTGAAAGTGTATAGCTTCTACAAAAAAGGCCACATATAGGATACAAAAGCCAATCACAACGACCCCTGGAGTTTTCCATTCTAAGGTAATCTACTTAATACTACAAGAGCCCTGTTACTACAATACCACGCTTCCTCTCATTTCATCCACTCGCTGAGCTGACCAAGGGAGGGAAGTTAAAAATAGCTTCGACCTTCTACGTCTTTTACCAAAACAAGCACAGCCTATCCCTTCCTCCACGGTTCAGAGTTCCCTCTGCGAGCGGTCTTGCTGCGCAAGTGGCGTGCCAGACAACGAGCAAGTCAGGGGAACAAAGCAAGTCATGGGAGGCAAAGCAAGTCATGGGCGCAAGTGGCACGCTATGCTGCAAGCGGAATTTGAGACTTGCCTGCCGCATTGTGAACTCTCTCTCTCTCTCTCTCTCTCTCTCTCTCTCTCTCTCTCTCTCTCTCTCTCTCTCTCTCTCTCTCTCTCTCTCTGACGTAGGTGGCTTCGCGGATTGAAAGCAGGGTGTGGGGAGGATGAGGGGGTCCAACACGAGTGGCTTCGCGGATTTGCTAGTACTAGTAGTGTTGTAATCTTGAAGCTTAGGCTTGGGTCAAGTGTAACATGCTGTTGATTTGATTTGATGATTTGACCTAGTGATTTGAGGCTTGTGAATTGAACGAGGGGCTGTGAGTTCGAGCGGGTTTGCTACCGGGGTACAGCTCTACCACTACGGCTGGATTGGGTCTATCACCCGACTTGGTCACCAGAAACTGAAAACAAACACGTTTGTTTTTTAAGCGACCGATCGGCCGATCCCATCCGTAGTGGGCACCCCGTATTAGGCTGACTTGTTTGAGAGGATAATCAGAGTGAGACAAAGAACCAAATAGAGATGAAACTCACGCGAGAAGCTGTCCCCCAAAAGGCACCGACATGAGAATGAAAACACTTCCCGAACTCATATGTACACCCTCCAAAACAATCGATAAAAGATCTAATTTTTTTTTAAATTCACACTTTCGGGAAACTGTATAACATTTAAACCTGCGGTAGGTATACAGTTTCAAGATTTTTAAATATTAAAATTAACTAAAATATGGAGGGAGAAACCCTCAGAAAGCTAAAATAGCACTAATAAAATATATTTTAAATACATGTACATCTCAGAGCAGAGAAAAACATTGTTTTTCGACCAAGTTCCAATAATGTACACTGTAAAGTGACAGTAACTTACGAATGCAGTCTAACACATATTCTAGCTTCCCAGCTGTGTATGGGATGGGACATCTCAATGTCTAATATTGTCCTCCTTTCGCAGAAAAAATGGTCTTGCGATTACATTTTTTACACCCATTGGTGGGGTCTTTCAAAGTTAGGAGCTTAGAAATGTGCACTTTCAAATCTTATTCTATCTTTTAGCGCTCACGAAAATAAGACCAGTGTCTGCGGTGTAGCGGTCGCGCGCTTCGCTGAAGCATGCAAATGACCCTAGTATCTCGTTCTTTCTGCTGAGACATGGCATCGCTCTCAGCTTGGGTTGGCCATGACATGCCCGCCTCCAAAATAACCTAAATTGTGTTAAAAATGGGTATTTTAAAAACCATACCCCTACATTAAAGATTTTTAAAAGAAGAATAATAACAAAATGTGACCTTCCACTTAGTACTCAGCCAACACTATATACCTCTCAGTCTTAGTTTGTCTTTCCAACAAAGGATAAGACTTAACATTAAGTCGTCATTTGGAACTATACATTCCCATGAAATGACGTGTGGTTTACACTTGAGGTCCTCGTTCGGATATTCCATTTCGAGTCATTACATGATCTGCAAAAATCCCACGTTCTGATTAGAAAGTCCTCATATGTCATAACATTTTGCAAGTCTACATATTGCTTACGAAAGGATGGGTTTTTCATTTATTATAAAGTTCGACCGACAAGCCCCCAAAGAGGTCGTTGGTCTATTTTATTTTCGCATCAGGCATTTAAAAAAACGCTTCACTTTACTATACAATATGCAGTCCCCAGATTGTCGTGAAATTTCCAAAGTGCTGACTTGGTATGCCATTCAAGAATGTACGTACACGCGCGCGCGTGCGTGCGTGCGTGTGTGTGTGTGTGTGTGTGTGTGTGTGCGTACGTGCGTGTGTGTGTGTGTGTGTGTGTGTGAGTGCTTATGTATGTGTGTTTGGAGAATAATAGTCAGTTTGTATTGGAAAAGGTTAAAAGTCTAAGCTCTTTTAGGCTTCCTGTTTGTCTCCTTTCAAACACAACAGTAAAAAACTGCACACTTCGTAAGAGAGAAAGCGAAGTTTACGTTTTGTTAAAGAGGGCTCAAAACGGCTTTTTAGATAAAAACGAAAGAATGTTATTACTTTTCCTCGTATTGATTCCTGATCTCTTGTTCTCTCCACCCCAAAACCTTTTCAACATACGCGGACACACACATACACACACACACACACACACACACACACAC
>NW_004797278.1:2773369-2774473 GCF_000002075.1 Aplysia californica | reverse complement strand
CCCCCAAACTCATAACCTCATGTTTACTCCCCGATCCTCACAGTCCCTAGAATAATTAGGAGGTAGGCACTGACTGTGCCTGTCAGAGCAAAACTGGGCTGAGAGGGATACATTGTCCCAGTAGAAATACCAAGACACTCGATAAAAAATCTGTCCACACTTGAATTCAGGTCTGCTTTGTGCGACAGAGAAGCGCCTAACGGCTACCCCACCCTATAGCATGACAAATTCAAAAAGACTCATCTCTTACAGGCATCTTCCTTGTTACGATACACTGTACACAAAGACCAATCCCATCCCTCTCTCAAAATTATTTACAAGGTCGCTTGAAAGACAAAAGAAAATCGAAAAACGAATGTCGTATGTTGTCGATTTATTTTCCATAAAACAAGTAATGAGAAAGAGAAAGAGTGTGTTTCGTGTACATGTGGCATTAGAAGAGGAGCATCGAGACCTACTTTTCTGCATTTGTAAATATTGTTTTTTCCCGGAACACTTGTCGCGTGGAAACATTCCCTCTCACACCTGGGCTGAGATCTACATAAAGTAAAGGCAGAAGCTTGGAATTTCTGATCAGGGGAAGAAAAGAAAATTGAAAAATTTTCGATCAAGACCTACCCTTCCAGAGTTTATCCAGTTTCACACAGCCCTCATCGTGTTCCCTCCCACCCCCGCCCATCCCTACCGTAGGTTGACCCTTCCCCATCGTCTTGGCTTTGGGGCTCATATTTTAAGAGGCACACTAGATCTAGCAATACAATGTGTTAGGAATCGAGGATGGACCTTGTGCTTCGCCTGAGATGGAGAGAAAGTCGAAAAATTCTTCTCTTTTGGGGCCGCTTATTGCTTTTATTTGGGTATCGCGACCCAAACGGTAGTCTGTTTGCAACCTCGTTGGAGCTGGCGTACATTTACAAAGGTATATAGAGGTAAACATCGGGATTAAGGATCGCCTATTTGGAGCCGAATTCTCGTTGAATGTGATCTCGTTTAATGCAACACCCACTACTACTACTACTACTACTACTACTACTACTACTACTACTACTATTACTACTACTACTACTACTACTACTACTACTACTACTACTACTACTACTACTA
>NW_004797278.1:2769559-2771406 GCF_000002075.1 Aplysia californica | reverse complement strand
GAGAGAGAGAGAGAGAGAGAGAGAGAGAAAGAGAAAGAAAGAGCAAGAGAGATAATGAATGAATGAATGCATTAGGGAAAGAAAGAGAGAGGCGACTGCAGTTATTGTACATGCCTGAGAAGAAAAAAAATCTGACATAAAAATGTAAGGGAATCAAGAAGAAAGTCTAGCTGGTGACAGATATAATAATATGCAATGGGCGTTAGATGGTTGATCTGTTTCAGACTGAAGTGTTTCTTTGTATCTTGGCAATAGAATCTCTTTATCCTCCGATACCACCTAAAGTAACCACAAAATTCTTGACCCCCACCCCCTTCCTCTTTCCCCCTTCTTTTTTTTTTCTCTCGATCCCCTTCTCTCTTCTTAGGATCAGAACTTTGTTAACGCGAGCACAGAAACAGGACGCGACTTCCACGTCACAATGATGGACTACATTTCTATCATGTTTGAAATCAACAAAAATCTTAGCGGCAGGGTAAGTAAATGGAATTTCTTGTGAAGAAAATTGTACAAGTAGGTGTTAGTCCCAGGAGCGGCTCGTCATTTGTAGAACTGACCGGCCGTAAAAACCCATCAATACCTCCCCTCCCCCTCAAACCCGCACCCATACAACAAAAGAACACACACACACACACACACACACACACACACACACACACACACACACACACATACATACAAAGAGAGAGGGGGAGAGAGATGGCGAGAAAGAGAGACAGAGAGACAGACAGAGACAAGGGGCTCTTGTGGTCGAGAGGTTACGTTGTTCGCCAATATGTCCCGGGTTCGAATCCTGACAGCGACAAAAAAAAAATTCTTATCCGAAGTTTTCTCCTTTCACCTCCTTTCCAGCTCTCTAAGAATGTTCTGTCGTCAGCATTTGTCTCCACTTTCTTCCCCCACTCCATCACCTCATTTGCCCCGCACCCTTTCCTCTGGGCTCATGTCTGTTTCTGTAGCCTTTCTACTGCTACTCCGAGACTGCTTCTTACTGCTGCTGTCTTTCGGCCACACCCCTCATCTTGGGGTAGATAAAATTTAATACCTAGCCTTCTCGGACAAGGGCGAAAAATCTGGCAGATTTCGTGCACAAGTTGCGCACGTTAGAGATCCCTTGGTGGTCCAAAATCGGTAAAAGTAGGCTTCGGTCGTGACCTTATGCAGTTGCGAGTGCTGTAAAACACTTACCAAAAAAAAAGAGACGGAGACAGACAGACAGACAGAGAGAGACTGACAGAGAGAGACAGACAAAAAGACAGACAGACAGACAGGCAAACAGACAGACTGACAGATAGACTGTCAGTTTTATACTTTTACCAGTACGCTTTTAGGTTCGGGTGTGCGTGCGTATATACATATGTGTGTGTGAAAGAGAGAGAGAGAGAGAGAGAGAGAGAGAGAGAGAGAGAGAGAGAGAGAGAAGGGGGGTAATGTATAAAAAGGATTTAGTAAAAGAAAATCCACGCCGTCACAAACCTTTAAATGTAAATCTAAGTTTCAAGACATTGATGGAAGCCATTGAAAAATGGGTAATAACTGACCTGATTGGCACGGAACAAAAAATTCTACTACGGTATACATGTATAGAAAACAAAAAGAAAGTGAGAAGCAACCACCTGCCCCCTGTACGTTACCCAAAAACTTACTTTCCACATACAAAGTCTCGACGTGCACTCGCCATATACAAATATAAAAACCATGTGCTGTCAATTGATATCGTACCAATAACGCTGTCTAATGAAGATCAAGTGTAGAACCAGGTACTGCACACTGCACTGAACACCCGCCCACATACACCTTGAACAGATTTAGCTTAAAACAATTTCCGATCATATTTAAGGGGGGGG
>NW_004797278.1:2757675-2768817 GCF_000002075.1 Aplysia californica | reverse complement strand
TTCTCTTCATTGCTCTCCTCAGTTTGAGAACACTGAGGAATACTGTTCTAATTTCTAAGTGGGGCACTGTGTCAAATGCTAATTATAGAAAGTGTAGCCAAGCTAGGGTAAAAGAGGAAAAGGGTAGAGGGAAAGGGATGGGTGTGTTGTACCACGGTAGCAAAACTTCTCGTGTTCGCAAGCCAGTAGTTCAAGTCACAAGCCTCAAAACACTATAGAGCGGACTGGGATGGGTTTCACATGGAATGTCTGGAGAAACTCAATCAACTTAAAACACAAACACAAACTTTTTATCGATTTCATGAAACCCTTCTCGAAACTGTTCAAAAACACATACCAAAATTATCCACCAAAACCTGAAAAAATAAATGTTGGCTCACTGAAGACTCCAAAAAGCTGTTGCGGCCAAAAAATCAGCTCTCATGAAGTTCGTCAACTCTAAAACAAACGAAGACCTCACTAATTTCAAAATTGCGCGAGCCCAAGCACGCAGAATAATCAGAATGGCCAAAAAAACATCTTTTCGAAATTATGTCTCTAAAATAAACAACAACACACCAATGCACAAAGTCTGGAAGATGATAAAGAAATTAAAAGCTACTAAAAAAAAAAGACCCAATCAAACACATCCTAAAACCAAATAACTCCTTCGCAGAGACCGAAAAAACAGTAGCTGACTGTATAGCATCAACTCTCTCCGGAAATTCCTCTACCCAAATTACAACCCTGAATTCAAAAAAGTGAAAATGTCATCTGAAAAGACAACTGTTGATTTTACCTCTTCAAATGAAGAAAAATATAATTGCAGCTTTTCTCTTAATGAACTAAAATGTAATATTGCAGAACTATCAAACACAGCTCCAGGCCCTGATCAAATACAGAACGAAATCATCAAACATCTCCAAGACGAAACACTCCAATTACTCCTTGATATTTATAATGAAATTCTCAACAATTTCCGAACAGTTGGTGTCTTGCCACTATTATACCAATCCCAAAACCAGGAAAAGACCACTCTAACCCATCAAACTGTTTCTGCAAACTTATGGAAAAACTTATTAACAAATGTCTAATTCTCGAAACCTCAAACTCCTTATCCAATTTGCGGTGCGGTTTTCGCAAAAATCACTCTACTATTGACCATCTTGTCCGACTTGAAACTTTCATTCGGGAAGAGCGCTCTCAACGCCTTAAAAGTACTATCCAATCCCGAATGGGGAGGAGATACCGAAATACTTCTTCAACTTTACCGTTCCCTTGTCCGTTCCAGGCTGGACTATGCTAGTCCTGTTTACGGATCAGCTAGAAAGTCTTACCTTAAGATTTTAGACCCTGTTCAGAACAAAGGCCTTCGCCTTGCCCTAGGCACTTTCCGTACTTCACCTGTAGAAAGTTTACAGGCAGAAGCTCATGAACCATCTTTAGAACTTAGAAGGAAAAAACTCTCTTTGCAGTACGCTTTGAAACTTAGCTCAGTACCCCAAAACCCAGCCCACAAATGTGTCTTTGGCCTTTCCGAAGATCTAAAAACTCTATCCTCCTTAGGAAATAAAATAAGCTCTTTCGGAATAAGAATCCAGAACGATCTAAAAAACATTGATTTTTCTGAAGACATAATCGAGCCCTTTGCCATGTCCAGCGTACCTCCATGGCATTTAACCAAACCAAACATAGATACTAGTCTTGAAAAGCACAACAAAAAGTCTACAGACAAAACGACATACCTAAACTCATACAAACAGTTAATAAATAGATACCCCGAAGCAGAGAAACTTTTTACAGACGGATCAAAAAATGACTCCTCAGTAGAAGCTGCTGCCCTTGCATCGCCACACAGTTTAAACTTAAGAAAACTCCACTCAGAAGCCTCAGTCTACACTGCTGAGGCTACAGCTCTTGAAATGGCCCTAAATATAATAGATCAATCAACCAAGTCTACTTTCCTAATCCTTTCAGACTCTCTCTCTCTTGTCTGAAATCTTTATAGCGCTCTGACACCTCCGACAACAGAATTTTAAAACTTGTAATTAAACTGCAGTTTTTACATCAGTCTGGAAAAACTATTACAATAGCTTGGTTTCCAAGCCATGTAGGCATTGGTGGCAACGAAGCCTTTGACCAATTTGCCAAAGAATCTCTAAAACGTCCTGAAAACAAAAATAGTAAAATCCTTTTCTCTGACATGAAACCGAAAGTATAAGAACACATCACATCCTCCTGGTCCCAAATCTGGAACCAACAAATACACAACAAACTCCATTACATTCAACCGAAACTTACGCCCTGGAAACCACTATCTCTCCTACGAAGAGAAAAAATAATGTTTACCACATTAAAGATAGGACACACGCACGCCACGCACAAACATTTACTCGAAGGAGAGGAAGCTCCTTTTTGCGTGGCATGCAACACAAATTTCCCACTTCGGCACATCCTAACGGAATGTGTCGAATTTAATGTTGTTCTTAAAAAATATTTTTAATGTAAAAATATTTAAACCATTTTTGACATTGTAGACCCTAGAAAACTTCTAAGTTATGTAAAAGAAATTGGACTATTTAATAGAATATGAAAATATATGGTTATCGTTTTCGGTGTATATATCCTACTCTGAAATTAATATTGTATATACAAAAGTAAATAAGTCTTTTCCATATTTACAAATATTTTCATAAATGTCTGTCCGTCTTTTTAGCATAATGAAAATAGTGTGACTGTATGCGATCTCAGGAAGACTTTTACTAAAAACACGTCTGACTTTGTTGCGGTGAAACCTGTTGGCGCTTAAACGACCAAAATTGTGTCGATAGTGCCGTAAAACATCTACTCAATCAACAACAAAAAACTCAATCAATCAAAACACTATGTCAAATCATCAAATCAAATCAACACTTGAGTCAAGCCTAAGCTTCAATTCTACAACACTACTAGTACTAGTAATCCACGAAGCCACTCGTGTGCGACCCACTCATCCGCCCCACTCCCTGCTTGCAATCCGCGAAGCCACCTACTTCAGAAAGAGAGAGAGAGAGAGAGAGAGAGAGAGAGAGAGAGAGAGAGAGAGAGAGAGAGGGGGGGGGAGAGAGAGAGAGAGAGGGGGGGGAGATAGAGAGATAGAGAGACAGAGACAGAGAGACAGGGAGAGAGAGAGAGAGAGAGAGAGAGAGAGAGAGAGAGAGAGAGATAGAGAGAGGGGGGGGGGAGATAGAGAGACAGAGACAGAGAGACAGGGAGAGAGAGAGAGAGAGAGAGAGAGAGAGAGAGAGAGAGAGAGAGAGAGAGAGAGAGAGAGAGAGAGAGCCGCTCACAACGCGACAGGCAAGTCTCAAATCCCGCTCGCTGCACAGCGAGCCACTTGCGCCCCATGACTTGCTTTGCCTCCCATGCCTTGCTTTGTTCCCCATGACTTGCTCGCAGCACAGCAAGCCACTTTCGTCCCATGACTTGCTTTGCGTCCTATGACTTGCTCGTAGCCTGGCAAGCCACTTGCGGCGGCAGCGAGCAGCAAGACCACTTGCAGTGTGAAATCTGAACAGTGGCGGAAGGGAGAGGTTGTGCTTGTTTCGGTGCAAGACGTAGGCTAGAAAGCAGAAGCTGTTTTTAACTTCCCTCCTTGATCAGCTGAGAGAGTGGATGAAGTGAGAGGAAGCCTGGTATTGTAGTAACAGAGACCTAGCAATGGTAGTAATAAGCAGACTTATATGACATAAGAATGGAACACTTCAGAGGTCGTTGTGATTGGCTTTTGTATCGTATGTATGTAGTCTATTTTGTAGATGTTTTACACTACCAATTACATAATACAAAACATTCAGGAGACGGGGTAGGCCTACTTCAACCCAATGACAGGGCCAACCTGGGCTGAGAGGGAACTACGCCCCAGCAGAAAGACAGAGGTTCTCAGTAAAAATTTCTCCCCATACGTGAATCGAACTGAGTTCTTTTGCGTGCGACGACGAAGTGCTTGGCCCGTGCACATTAAAAAAAACCCGGCCTTTGCATCGTAAGAATAGCCGATCCATTATTAGCTTTTATTTGCCTCGAATAGAGCTTTTCCTTTTTTACAACCCGACTATGGAAAAAGAAACAATAATCTTGCACTTTTGGTGCAAGCTTCTCAATGCAAATAACCAGAATCGTCTGTAATTTGTACTGAGCCCACAGCCACGAGAGTTAGCGACGTCACGACACAGTACAGCAAGCCTGTCCGCGAGTCACAACTAACCGGAAATTCCCCCCGGTAGCGAACGGGAGGCAAAGCAAGGCACAAGCCTGCTTGCAAGCCTCTGGCGCAAGCCGTCCGCAGCTCGCAAGCCTTCGATTAATCGAGCAGACTCCAGCTCTATGTTTTAGGCCCAGACGAACGAGGTGCGTCTCTCTCCTTGTTAAGATTCTCGAGTCATAGCCCTTGGCCAGGTAAGGTAACTCTGGGAAGTAGGCGGTGAGTAGTAGAATACACCAAACACTCAAACAGAACCATAAAAGGCTAACAATTAATTAGGCTTCAAAGATTAGAAATAATATGCTGACAATAGATGTACAGGCAGTAATAAGAGGCAGGTTGAATTATATGAAACTGGTGAAAGTAAGTAAAATAATATTAGTACTGCTGACGTGTCCTTCCTCTGTTCGTAACAGAGAGGCCAATTGGCAATTTGAACCCTTATTCCATCTCTCTGTGAGCAAAAGCTGAATTTGCGGGAAGGACAGCAACACTGAACAGGCATCGTGCAGAGAAGTTCCACATCGTGACGAGAGGCAATTTACATAGTTCTAAAAGTTACGAGCCAGCGTGATAAAAATAAATAAGATGAAGGAACGAGTCTCTGTATGGCGACAACACACCAGGGACCCTGTATTGTCTCTTAGAGCACTTTCAAATCGACTGAGTGCTTTTTGAGCGTTAATTAATGTTTATTTATTTGAAACTAAATTAAAATTATTGTCAGCAATCACACTCTTGTCTAATGTTCAGCCTAGAAAAAGTGACTGTAAAAGAACCGCTCCTGGTCAGCCCACCATACTCGCAGCCAGAATATTGTGGGTTCACGGGTTCGAGACTCAGCTCAGCGACCACGTTGTCCTTGGAAAAGACAATTCACATCAATCTTCTTCCTTTCACCCACGTGGGAGTAGGTACATGTGTGAAGGCTGCAAAAGACCATGTCAGTATGTTAGTGTTTTAGTACCATAAAATAGCAGCTCGCACTATGCTAATAAACACTCCTCAAGTAGCTGAGATTGTTTCAGAACGATATCAAGTCTGCTGGAGTAACAGTATAGATTGCAAAGCGTATAGAGTTTCCCGTTGATCTGGACTATTTATTATTATTATCCTTATTATTATTATTATTATTATTATTATTATTATTATTATTATTGTTATTATTAGTATTATTACAAGACATTTTTCCCGCCTACAACCGGGTACCCATTCCCACTTCGATGAAGTGAGGAAAAATCATACAACATACCTCTACTAAGGACACAATTTCGGCCCCATGGCGGCAGGGTTCAAATCCATGACCCTTTAGTCACAAAGCACAAACGGCCCTTCTGTTCATGCTAACTACTCCAAATCATTCTTGAATTCTGTGCTCCAAATACATTTAGGATATAGAGTGATCTAGATCTCTGTCCTAGATGTATTTGGAGCAGAGAATTCAATATCTTTCATTTTATTGCAATAAAGCGGAAGAGATTTCATGCAGTCTTCAGTCTCCTCAATGCTAATATATTTTCAAGTTCATACATCTGTTATTATTATTATTATTATTATTATTATTATTATTATTATTATTATTATTATTATTATTGTCATTATCATTGTTATTATTATTATTATTATTATTATTATTATTATTATTATTATTATTATTATCATCATCATTATCATTATTACTATTATTATTATTATTATTATTATTATTATTATTATTATTATTATTATTATTATTATTATAATTGTTGCCATTACTATGAAGTTTGATGCACTCGATTCAAATAAAGATCATTGCTGAGTCATAGCGGCACAATATAAAATGAATGGAAGTACAGAAAATTTGAGGCTAAACATTTAACAGCACAAATACAATAGTTCTCGTTCTCCATCAAATATAGAAAAATGGAGATTGTAAATTTAGACATAAGCATTGTTGGAGGAAAAAGAAGTTTACCCTCCAGTGTTAGGCAGGATTTTCTAACCCTCACACCCAGGAACGACCGCTGATTTGTTTGAAAGGGTAATCAAGATGAGACAAAGAATCAGGCAGAAATAAGGCCACACGAGAAACACTTTCCCACAGCAGGAAAATAATTAACAAAACTTCTTATTCGAGGCGACATCACGGAGTTGTGAATGAAAACAAATCCTGACTTCATGATTAGTGTTATATGTTCACCCGCCAAAATAATCGAGGAACTATCTCATTTAACAATATTATTCCCATTTTGGGCAGTACATAATTCTAACTTTTAAATAATAAATGGTTTCAAGATTTTTCAACAATAAACTTAACTAAAGATGTGAATGCATACACAGGAGGCAACGAAGCAGAGATGACAGTACTACAAATTAAATTGCATCAGTGATTGTTTGATTACTTCGCCACTGCTCACACCAGCGACGCATGCCCAAATTTAAAGTTCATGGCATAGCTTGTTCACTTTCATGTGTCAGCGGTTAAAACACGACAAAAACAAATCGTTCTGTTTAATCCTCTGCGGGTCCAAAGGTTGGATGACCTGCAGGATCGACAAGCTTATTATTGATGAAGGTTATTGTAAACTGAAATTCTTCGTCTTCTTTGATATTAGCCTACATTTGGGTAAAAAGAAAATAAGAGGTTTACAGAATACACTAAAAACATTTGAAAGTTGACCAAATTTCATCGCCATCAGACTTCAACGCCTGTAAAACACGGCCCAAGAGACGTGCAAGTACTTTTCGAGACACGTGAAGATGTCTATGATAGGATATAATTCTACAAGCATGTAGGGGCATACTGATATCTCAAAATGAGCTCTTCGTGTGCTATATTACTGTAAATTATGTATTTCAGTGATCCTGTGTATGCATCCAAACTATGCTGTCTAATACAGGGTCTAAATAAGCAGGGGCAAAGCGTCTGTATAATCAAATAATCACTGCATCCCTTCCTAATTTTGAAACGTTGTCGCAGTCAAATTCACCCATAGACGTAAACCTCATACATTAAATGTAAAAAGACGTTCATAATCACCAATGAACAATAATTAGTTACAATAGACTATGCCTAACCTTCAAAACCGTTTCATTGCCACATAAATAGCCTGTTCGCCCCTATCGGGCCACTCCATAAGCAGTCACAAGCTTAGATTAAGTAAGCTTAAAGTAAGGCTGGAAGAGTTTACCAATAGAGTTGAAGGGAACTGTGCATAGCTGTCAAAACTGTTTCATTGCCACATATACCCGGTTCACCCCTTTCGAGCCGCAGTTATAAGCAGCCACAGGCGCTGATTATGTAAGCTAACTATTACACTGGTCGAGTCTACCTCACAGATGTGAGGGGAACTAACTCCTAATAATATCTTGAGTGGTGCGAGTGCTTGTTTTTTTCCTCGACTTTTTAACGTCCTATAATCAGATCGTGACCTCTATTATGACACCGGCTCCTGGCCGCGAAAAGAAAGACAAAAACAGCCAAATGTGAAATAAAAAATTAATAAATGGCATGCTCTTCCAAAGTGTTTAGACTGTCTGGTATAACCTGTCATTGTAGTACTGACATCTCTGCTTCTTTCCTTGGTGTTCGTGTATTCAAATCTAAAGTTAAATTCAAGGTTAGTTAGAAAAAAATATTTAGTGAAATACATATACTTTCCCGATTTTTTTAGCGGTTGAATATGCATACAACATGAATTCAGGATTTGTTTTTATTCACAACTCAGAGTTGCCGCCTCCAGTAAGATTCTTGTGACTTGAGTGAGTGTGATATCTCCAGGCCCTATCTGGTCCCATCTCACTTTGATTACCCTGTCAAACAAGCCAGCCTTCGCCCCTGTAAATAAGGGGACTTTTTACTTCTAGATAAAGATTTTTTTTAAATAGACATTTTTGTTTGGTCGCATCCCTGCAGAAGTTCATACCAACTTTCATGCACATTGGTAAATCAACAAATGAGCATCTTAAAATGCGGACCGGACAGACAATGAACAAGCTATAATAGTTATAATTTTTCTTAGAATAAGTAATAAAATAATGAGAATAATGATAATAAAATAAAAAAATTGAATTAGAATGAGAATGCGAATCATTTTATAGCACCCACCCCCATACAATACAGCTCAAAACATCTAACAATAATCACATCTTCGCTTCTAAAGCAAAAAGTATATTCATTAACGTTCATTTACGTGCTTTACATTAGGATTAACACATAAGCTGACATTCTTGCATGCTATTTTACAACACAATCAATGGTGATGTGCACATCACACTGTTAAGAGGAGGGTGGGGTGGGGGGCCTCCCCTTAGTCCCCGAAAGTCCCGTTTCGGCTAAAAATTATGGATTTTGAGTTGTAGGCATTTTTAGTATCTTTAGCTGCTCTTGCAACTATTTCATTGCATAGGAACCCCATACAGACTTATTTCTTCCCATACGGGGTATGATTGCCACGGCCGTTTCCTCATAAAGTCATTTTTTTTTTTTATAGTCCGTTTTCTCAAAACGCGGTTTTGCTATATACTTTTAAAAATAACTCCACCATTTTCATCCAACCTTCATTAATTTTTCGCAGAATGAAGAGAAAATGTAATACTAAAAATGTGTCTTTTGAATTTTTTATGTACGGAATAGTTGGGGGGTTTTTGGTGGTGTCTGGGATATGGATTTTCACGGATTTTTTGCAAACTTGAATACTACCTCAGGCAAATATTCATTAAAATTTTTCAAATTCGTTTAGGAAAAATTCAAAAGACGCATGCTTGCTCGTTAACATTTATAAGAAAAAAATCTATTGCCATTCAAAATAAGTGCAGCATTCATTACGTAAAACATGTCAATAAAATCCAATATGACCTCCGTATCTATGGAAACGACATTGTTTGTCAAATTTGCTTGCGGATTTTAAGACTCCTTACTATGAGTGTTATATGTGTGAAATTTGGTAAAATTTGATCAGCTAATAAACAAGACAGCCTTCATGTGTGTACCCCCCCCCCCCCCCTTAACATAGAAGCAGTGTGCCAGCTTACTGATTACGATTGCTATTACAATCAACTGTATTATTTTTTTCTTTTCTCAGGTTACCAGTGAACTTGACGCAGAGATCACGCGGTCAGTCAACAAGATGATTGTATCTTGCATGGTGTTTGTCTTTGTGGTTCTCATGACGCCCGTGCTGATACGTCTCATGTACTCCTTGACCAACTCGATACAAGTACGTCACAATTTGGAGTTTAGATAAAGAGAAACACATAACGATACAATAACGGTCATTTAGTGCAGGGACACAGTAACACAGAGTGACGAATAGACAAACATCTCATTAACTTTACCAACTCAATCAAAGGTATATCAAAATTCTAATGGAGTCAAGAGAAGCACATAACGATTTAATAAGGTAATAAGGGTCATATTGTGCAAGGAAAAAGTTAAGACAGGCAGAGAGAAACAGCAGAAGACGAGAAGAAGGACCTATGCGTGACGGACGACCTCAATCCACTCACAATAGTCTCAGAACTCGCGATCTTACGTACGCACGGCCTAGTTCAATATAAATATGTATATCCATCTGCAGTTTTTATTTATTGTTAAATCGTTTGGGATGTGAGATGCTACGACAAATACCTGTTGTGGACAATCCAGGTTGAGTGGGCAGTAACGTCCCGGCCGACAGACGGGTATATTTTTTGTTTTCAAGTCTTGAAAACAAGGCTCCTCTTGTCAATCAAATCCACTTTATCTCTGTACAAAGACGTGGAGCTTAACAGTTGCACCATCCTCGCTGGTCAGTCCAATGACTGATCCATATATGAAATGGATATTTTTGCGAGGTGGATTGATAAGAATTAGGCCGTAACAGGTTCTCAAGCCCACGTGTAAAAAAACGAATAATTTGCAACAATTGTACTTAATCACTCGTGTCTTCAATGTTAATATTTTAACACTCCGTTTATCAGAGTCAGCTGCAGTCCTATAAGAGGCGTATATTAGCACGATGCAGGCTGATGTCAGAGCAAAGGAGTCGCCCTTCATAAAGGCAAATTTAGTTGTAAAAGTGTGTGAAAACAAAAATTATATCATTGTCCAGTCAGAATTGTCGTCTGTCCCCAGACTTACGCAACGGAAGCTTCCCAGAAATCACAACAGCTCATCGTGGAAAAACAGAGATCTGACAGTCTGTTATACCAAATGCTACCCAAAACAGTAGCGCAGCAGCTTAAAATGAACAAGGCAGTGAACGCTGAATATTATGAACACGTAAGGAGAAAGAAGGCTTACATTTTGAATTGCTTTCAAGAAAAAACGCCAGTGTTTACTTTAAAAACCTATTTATGGTCAATAAGTAGAGGGTGATCCAAAAAAAACAACCCCTGTACAAATTGTATTGTAAATATCTTCCTCCATACTGAAGTTTTGTGTTTCAGATTTCACCATAACATTTGGAAGCCAAAAGGAATTTGTCTATATTCATTTTAGATAAGTCCATGGAACAGTTTTGCTCTATATGGCGCATAAAAAACAACCCATTTTCAACCTTTTCGCCATTTCCATAGCCTGACGCTCCTGTTCGCATTAGGTCTACCGCTAAAAGTTGCAACTATCGCGCCATATTGCAAGCTTCAGCAGTCTAACAAGTCAACAGAAGTCTGCAAATATTATTTTACACCCAAATTTCATTTGCCTGCTGAGATTACTGTTACGTGAAGTAAAAAGCAGAGAACTTGGCACTCCTGTACAACTGCGGTCCTGTTTGGGGATACTAGTTACTTCTTCTGGTTCTAAACGAATACTTTTTGATGCGCGTGCCGATAAGGAGAGATAGCCTATCGAACCTAGATCTAATTGCAAAACATCAAATCATGGTCAAGTTAAGGGAGGCATTCCACCCCCCCCCCTGTTGGGATTTTTCTATGTCATGGAGGCAAACCCCTGACCC
>NW_004797278.1:2744548-2757575 GCF_000002075.1 Aplysia californica | reverse complement strand
CCCCCCCCTCTTGCCTTGTTTAAAGCAAGTGAGATTTTACTGCTCACTTTGTAGGCTAGTTCTACTGATAAAACATAAAACATAGATACCGACTATTTAAATCAGCATTCTGTGCTAGGCCTAGGGTGATTTAATGCAAACGGGACCGCAACTGTACAGGAGTGTCGAGAGCTTTTTATATTGAACATTACTTCTCGCCATCCTTGACATTTCGTAAGTTCTGAACACGGCATAGAGAGAATGAATTAGGAGCCCTCAAGTCCTTTGGCGTCATGAGTAGAGAAGTTCCGTCAGTTTGGATCTATAGCGAATCAGAAGTAAAAATTTCCTTTAAAATGACAAATCCTGGTTGAACACACACCATGCACAGCCCTTTAAACGTCACCAGGGTGCAAATTTCAGTACATGTAGTCAGTAGCAGTGGGTGGACCAAGATTTGGGTGGGGCTTAGGTTTCTTCCACTTCTTTACCACCACAAAGCAAGCAATAAGAACAAAACAATGATGATTTTTCTATACTCAAGGCGAGCCAGATGTTTTACTGCGCTTTTGGTACAGGAATGACAGCGACGACCTTGTTTTGAAATAGCATTTGGCTAGTGTTTGTTTCTGACTTCTTTTATTTTGTGTTTGTTGATGATTTTCGGCTGCACTGTACGACCGTGCTCTCTGGACGAACTGCACCTGATGCTATCTATTGGGCACCCCACACCCTATTGTCTCTTCATACTGAATATGTACAGTGTATGTGGCTTTAAACACAGATGGTTAAGCAGGTCCTTGTGCTTGGGCGCCACTGAACATTTCGAACAACGCGTTAAAAATTTGTCGAGTCTAAAGAAGGGCATGAAGAGCACTGCTTCTAGGAATTTCAAAATGAAATCCATAGTTTTTTAGAACTCTGTAAAAGAAATTAAATATTGTTTAAATGTTGCAGGGATGGAAAATTAAATGTCGAAGAGAAAATAAAGAAAACGGTCTACCAAACTTTTCACGACTTCCTACTTCCTTTACAAAATGTTGAAAAATTGGTATACTGCGTTTTTAGGCTTTTTTCTTTAAGCCATTTCCGTTTTTTAAACAAGTTTCTACTTCGTGGATTTTTATATCAAACAAATTCCTTTTGAATGAATTATGTCTGTTCCAAATTACAGCTTTCTAGAACAATTTTTTGTGCGAGATATTTAGAAAAAAAAAGTTGTACAGGTTTTGTTTTGGATCATCCAGGTTTAAAATCGCTTTCCAATTTCTGTCATTTCTGTTATATGTTTTCGTGAACAAGACTAATGATTAAATGTGCCTTGAATGATAATTATTATTAAACTGATCTTTTTGTAATCATTGTGTCTCTTCCTCATTTTTATAGTTCAATGAGGTAACGTTTAATAATTGTTCTATATGCAAATTTTTACCCTCTCTGAGATACACGAGAGAGAGAGAGAGAGAGAGAGAGAGAGAGAGAGAGAGAGAGAGAGAGAGAGAGAAAGGGGAGAGGAACGGGAGAGAAGAGAAAGAGAGAAACGAACTCTCCTCTCCTCTTTATCTATCCATCTATCTATCTATCTATCTATCTATCTATCTATCTATCTATCTATCTATCTATCTATCTATCTATCTATCTATCTATCTATCTATCTATCTATCTATCTATCTATCTAACTATATATCTGTCTATTTATCTATCTATCTATCTATCTATCTATCTATCTATCTATCTATCTATCTATCTATCTATCTATCTATCTATCTATTCATCTATTCATCTACCTATCCATCTACGTTAAAACCTATGACGTAATGTTGTTGTGCGTTCCTCCGCTCTCAGGTGACGTTATACTTCAGTGACATAGTCGGTTTTACAAATATATCGGCCTCAAGCTCCCCGCTTCAGGTCAGTGCAAGATTGACATTTCTTAACACTCGTAAGTTTCTTATTGCTGTGCCAGGGAACAGCGACTGCTGACGTCATTTTTTTCGGCGAACTGCGACCGGGGAACAGCGACATGTATTATTTCTTTGTTACAGTTTATCTTGGTGTAATCGCCTCCAGTATCGAATACAGCTAGACCAGAAATGTTACTCGTCTCGATTTTCATTTTTTGAATTAAACAGACTTAATTGGACACATTTTTAATGGATTTTGAAATAGAACGTGTCCAATCACGCTGTTGCTATGAGACTGGACTCTAGATCTAATTATTTTTAAATGCAAAATCTTTTCTTATTTCTTGATTAAACAGCAAAATGTACCTCTTATTAATGTGTTACTAATTGTAGTCTCTGGACTTAATTGTCAGGCATTCGTAGGATCTCTAGGCCCCTACACCTCAATTAGTGTGGGCCTAGCAGCTGTGACGTTAGATGCACAATGCAGTGGGTGACTTGATACATGACTTCAAATTCAAAAGTTATAATTTAAAGACAGAGCTTGCTAAAAGTTTAAGTATATACCACCAAATCAGGTTCCGCGCGACCCACATTGCTCCTTTTTTACATTGATTCCGAAAATGAAAAATGTTTTTAACTGTGATAATTATTTTTTAAAATCTGCCAGCAAAGTTAATCCCGCACCGTGGCAAACTACAAAGGGATTCTACCTTTGTTGCTTGCCTCTTCCAATTCTGAGAGTCTGTTCAAGATAAGTTAAAACTGACAGTTGTCCTTCCTCTTTGTGATAAGAAAATACTACAAGATGCAATTTGTTAATTTTGATACACTAGTTCTGAATTTGACATTATTTTTACGATTAAAAGTAGTTTTCAAAAAGTTTATGAACACTAATTTAATCATGGGCAGGCTACATCCATACCAACATCAATACCAAGAAGACAATGTATTTGCTTAGAGCAGTCGCTGTTCCCCAGGCGAATTTGTCCCATGTTTTTAAAAATATTGTCGTTGTTCTCAGGCCCTCTGTTTCTTTTTACATTCACGGTTGTTGTTTGTTTTGTTTTTTGTTGTTGTTTTTTGTTCGGTTTTATTTTGCTTCGTTTTGCCTTTATGACTATTTTTTGGTTTTGTTTTGTTTTTGTTTGTTTTTGTTTTTTTGTTTTTTATTTCTTGTATTTTGTTTTGTTTAGGGTTATATTTTTTGTTTGCTTGTTTGTTTTTGTTCTCCGGTCCTCCGTTTCTTAATACGTTCAATTTTTTTTTGAAAATTTCATTTTGTTTTGCTCTTTTATTGTTTTCGCTTTATTTTGCTTTGTTTTATTTTTTGTTTTTGTTTTGTATTGCTTTCTTTAGTATTTTAGAGTGTTTTTTGTTTTGTTTGCTTGTAAAAACGAAGGGGGTTGTGTGTGTGTGGTTGTGTGTGTGTGGTTGTTTGTTTGTTGGGTGGTGGTTTGTTGTTTTGGTGGTTGTTTTGGGGGGGGGGGGCAGGGTAAAAAAGGGTGGCATTTTGTGATGATCGTAGTAATTTTATGCGTCTTTTGGGATGTTGTTTTGCATCGATGTTTTAGAAGACATGTGAAGGAAGATAAAACATACTGATACAACGTTGGAGAGAGAGAGAGAGAGAGAGAGAGAGAGAGAGAGAGAGAGAGAGAGAGAGAGAGAGAGAGAGAGAGAGAAAAGAAAGAGAAAGAGGAGTAGAAGAGACAATGACAAAGAGAAAGAAGAAAAAGAGTGAGAGAGGATGAGAGATTAGGGGCACGGGAAAATCAAGGCAGAAATATAAGACAGGAGAATTGATAGACGGAGGGAGCGGGAAATAGTAAATTATCTGGACTAATTTTATTTTGGTCTAATTATATGTATATTATATATGTGGATATGGGGCTCTCGTGGCCTAGAGGTTAAGGAGTTCGCCTCTAATTCAAAGGTCCCGGGTTCGAATCCGGGTAGCGACCGAAAAATTTTATTCACTAAAAATATTGTCTCCTTTCATCTCCAGTTCTCTAGCAATGTTGTGTCGTCTGCTTTCGTCTCCGCCTTCTGCCCCCACCCCGTCACCTCCTTTGTCCCCTCCTCTTGGCTCCTGGCTCTTTCTGCAGCCTTTCTACGGCTACTCCTTAGCTCCTTACTGCTGTCTTTCAGCCACACCCCTGTTCTTCTGATAAGAAAGATCTACACCTACCCTTCTCGGACAAGGGTGAAAAACCTCGGAGGTCCCGTGTGCGAGTTATGAAAGATCGTTAATCCATGGGGGGTCTAAAATCGATAAGAGTAGGCTTCGGTTGCCACCCGGGCAAAATTCAAAATTTCCTACCTACTGAAAATGTTTAATGTGTCCCAGGCGCTCATAATATGACCTTATGCAGTTGCGAGCGCCGCAAAACACTTACAAAATAAGACAAAAACAAACAAAAAAAATGTAAATATCCAGATTTCCTACGACAATCAAGCTTCTCAAGTTACTAAAATTGGGCGGCCATTTTTTGTGTGCCAATTTTACATTTGACACCAGAAGACCCTCACGTCCTTCAATTGCAAATATACGATTTCTACTAAAGATAGATTGGGTATCTTTCCACCAATAACTTCATAAGGCATATTTATATAAGTGAAATTAGTAGACACTTTTAGAGAACTAAATAAAGCATCCTACATACTTCCATGCCAATACTGTTTGATCAATTTGTCTATCTAGGTGGTAGTCCTACTCAACCAACTGTACCAAGTGTTTGACAGCACACTTGACCACTACGACGTGTACAAAGTGGAGACGATTGGAGATGCCTACATGGTGGTCAGTGGCCTACCTAACAGGTGTGTGTGTGTGTGTGTGTGTGTGTGTGATGGGCACCTAAAAATCTCTCTCTCACTCTCTCTCTCTCTCTCTCTCTCTCTCTCTCTCTCTCTCTCTCTCTCTCTCTCTCTCTCTCTCTCTCCCTCGCTCTCTTTTTTATACATAATATTAATATCTATTTATATTATACATACATATATATATATATATATATATATATATATATATATATATATATATATGTGCGTGTGTATGTGTGTGTGTGCGTGTGTGTGTGTATGTATGTGTGTGTGTGTGTGTGTGTGTGTGTGTGTGTGTGTGTGTGTGCGTGTGTGTGTGTGTACAAAGGGAATACCAGCGATATAAATTGTTTGATGAAACCAGCTTTTCACGGCATTTTTTAGTCTTGACTATCGACTGTGCCCTATGTTTTCACCGTGTGGAAAAATCTCCAAACCAACATAGTGCTCGCGAGAAAAATAAGTGTACGCAACGGAAGAACAAATGATGTCAGACGAGTGCAAGGTGTAAACAAGAGATGACAACGCGGAGTCGTCACTAATCTTCCCCTCTGCCTTGACAAGCAATCAGTTGTTGTTTGAAGTTCATGTGATTGCTGCTTTGTTTACACAAACGCATTTCAAAACGGTGGATAGAAACTAGTAACAGACCACCAGAGGTGACAGTAAACCCTTAAAAACCGTTAAAATTTAGGAAGAACAGAGGAAATTACTGAAGTGTTAAGAATGTTGGCACACCTAATCGACTTGCCCTGCAAACAGCTAAAATGGTTTTGAGGTGACAACAGATGACAAAATAAACGCAATTGTCTCGATACCAGTCAGCAATACAGCTTGTTTTGCGTCTCTCAAATCAGGGGGAAAGATCAAGAACAGTTGTCTTCCCCCTATATTGAATATGAAGCAAAACTCCACAATTTTAAACTACTACATGTATACCACTCCTATAGAGTGGAGCTGCTGTTACAGACCCATCTATTTCCCTGCACTTCTGCATGACCACGGCTGTCAATATCTCGCTGATTTTACATAAATTGGAAATGCTCTTCATGCCTTACCTTGTAAAAGTTGTATGACTTTTTTTCTCCTTGTTTTCTTTGCGTTCCTCCGCTAGATATCAGGGAAGTCGACTGCTTTTTTTTCAAGCTGAAGTTCAACTGATTTTACGCTTGCGCCCGTTTGTACTACTCAGTAGCGCCTTCAGGCAGCCACGTTCCAATATCGACGGTATTGTATTATCAGTTTTGGTAAGAATGAATTTTGAACTTTGCCTGATTGGCGACCGCAGCCAACTCTTGTCAATTTTGATGCCACCAAAGGATCTTTAACAAGCGCAATTTGCACACGAGACCTCCAAGATATTTTGCGAAGTGGTCTTACCTAACAACAGGAGTGTGACAGAAATACAGCAGTAAGGAGCCAGGAGTAGCAGCAGAAAGAGCCAGAAAAGCAGTAGAAAGGTTCAGGCATAAAGAAGACAGGAGCCCAGAAGGGAAAAAAGGGGGGGGGGGGGCTGCAGAGAGTCTAGATGAAAGAAGATGACAGAACATGACATGGGGGTGAAAGAAGAGACCTTTTGAGAAAAAAGTGTTTCGCCGCTGTCAGGTTTCGAATCCGGGACATATTGAATGAGACGAGAGCAAGATTGTACCTCAAGACCCCAAGATCTCCCATTGTGTTTGTCTGTTTTAGTAGGTTTTACGGCGCTCTCAACTGCGTAAGGCCATTTGAGCGCCAAGGGGTGGATGTCAACAAAGAAGTCCCTACTGGGAATCAGGCTTACTCTGTTCACCTCTCTAGCTTCAACAGCACAAAGTCTGCTTCGACTATCAAGGCACCCCGGAAATAGAGTATGACAAACATACAAAAGAAGTAGAGAAAAATGGCGATAGTAAGGATTAAGAAAGAAAAAGCAGCAGTTCAGGCACAGTTATGCGAATGAAATTGATGAACCTGCCCATTTATAATTACAATTCTACTGTGCCTAAGAACATGGTTAATGTACCCCCGTTGGGGATGGCCTAAATATACTTTAGTTAGTAGCACCGCCCCGGGGGGTCCCCATTGTGTGACTCATAAGTACAACCTGTTTGGGGCATTTGCAATCTTTGGTCCCATTCTTTTCAAGGTAACGTTTTGAATGAAGAAATAATGTCCCTGGTAGTATTTCCAGTTAATAGAAGGTATTGAGAAGGTGAGTCAGTCTCTGCATTCTCCTTTTACCAAGTACTTCGTGGTTTGTTTCAAGTGAGATCAAGTCAGGTCCAAGTCCTTTGCCTTTAAACATCTCTCGAAAAGCGTTTTCTACTTCTACATCTTTCAGAATTTGGGTTTTAAAGTACGAACGATTTTTCAATAAATTTGCATTTGAATATTGGCTAAAGTATAATTTTATCTGGGTCTTTTTGGTTACATGTGTTTATAAACTTTATTTGTTGGTTGTTGATAACATAAACAAAAATTATTACAAGAGCTTCAACCCATCAAACATCAAAATAATAAGCAAATAAACAGAATAAAAGATTGTAAGGGGAAAATGTCCCTTAGGTTTACTTAATGACATAACTCTAAAAAATATTTCAGCAGTTTAAAGCCTAAATACGTAAGTTTATAATCAGCAAGTGTACACATACGTTACACCGTTTCCCAGGGGACTCATCAATTGCGCACACAAGGATGCTCAGAAGTCTTCAGGGTAAAATTTTCGTTTTTCTCAAAACTTGCAAAGCATGACATCTCTCTATCTCTCTCTCTCTCTCTCTCTCTCTCTCTCTCTCTCTCTCTCTCTCTCTCTGTCTGTCTCCTCTCTCTCTCTCTCTCTCTCTCTCTCTCATTCTCTCTCTCTCTCTCTCTTTTCTACCTGTGCTTGTATGTGTGTGTATGTGTGTGTGTGTGTGTGTGCGTGTGTGTGTTTGTGTGTGTGCGTGTATGTGTGTGTGTTTGTGTGTGTGTGTTTGTGTGTCTTTCCGTCTCCAACAATATCTATTCATCGCTCTATTTTATGGTATAGTCTAATACGTAACACAAATATTCAAATTCAAGATCGTCTAACTGTACAAACATTATATTAATATTATTTTCTAGTTGTGATGTGATTTTACCTACTTTTACTTTTACTTTTTCATCCTCTGTTGCCATGAAGCGTCGAATGGAGATGCAGTTTTCCGTGTAGGTCAGCTCCGCAGCTCTGTCAGTTGTGATATTATGTTTTCTCAGGGTTTCCTTGACACCCTCGATCCATCTTTTGCGTGGCCTTCCTCTTCCTTTATAGCCTGAGTGCGTGTTGTTGTTGGCTCTCGAGGCTGGTTGGCCAGGTGACATACATAACAGGTGGCCAAACCGGGCGAGTTAGGTTTCGCCGCAAAAGACGCAACAGGGGTCTAACTGTCGAAGTCTGAAAATCGTTTCGTCGTAAATCGTATTTGAATGCAAGTTATTTAAACAGAAGATAGAAGATCAATTACTTTGTGAACGCCTCTGAAACACAATTTGTAAACCCGCCTACCGTGTCAATGAGAACTCGAGAGAACTGTTAAATCGACTCAATTTCTCCCCTTCTCTCTTTATTGTTCTTGCTCATTACCACTCTTTCAAATGAAGAATGGCCGCCCAGTTTGGACAAAATTTTAGTCAGTGTGCAGTGTGTTATTGTATTGAAACGACTAGATCTATAATGATGAAAGGAAAGTCAAAGAAGTCCAAGAACGCTGAAAAGACACGGGCGCTGTGTGAACCAGATGAACACCCATCCAAGGTTTTTATAAACGAAGTAGGAAACATTAAATGTTTGCCTGGAGAGTATCAGAATATTCGGCACGCCATTTATAGACAACCACCGAAACTACAAGAAACATTACCAACGACCAGACTTGAACTTGAACAAAAATTGGAGGGGGGTAAGTTCCAAAAAGCACTCGGGATGATTACAGCCGTGCAAAATGACATCGTGCTCATTTCGTTTGCCGAAAACATGAACATTATTGACAACAGAAACGAGTTCTTCGGCGACGGTACCTTCACATACAGCCCTGCATTCTATTGCCAAATTTACACCATTCGCACAGAGTGTCTAGGACATTACATGCCATTGTTCTACTGCCTTCTTCCAACAAAGCCCAGAGAGGTCTACAGAAATATCCTACAAATTATCACAGGGGAAGGCAAGAAGCATGATAATATGGAGTTCAATCCAAGTTCGATCCACCTTGACTTTTATTGGCGACTCATCAATCTTTTAGAGACATATTCCCCACTATACAAGTCAAAGCCATTTTATTCTCTGCCTTTCTATGTAATGCAGCCATCACTCCATGACTTCTTCATTTCTCTGCCTGTCTTGTCTTGTGATGTTAAGGGTTTGGCGGATACCTTTAATTTTGCATGCTGTGATTTTACTTTCATGGGTTTTACTTACTTAATGTCCAGGTCTGGCACTGGTAGCATACTGTTGGTATGAATTTTGAGGTGATAAGCTGTCTCTTTGTATCCATGGAAATGTTTGGATGAAATAGGAGGGGTGCAAGCTGATAGGTGACAGCGTTGGCTTTTTGGGTTCGCATTTTTATTTCTCTGTCTATGGACCCGTTTTCAGAAAAAGTGCTGCTAAGATATTTAAACTCTTTCACCTGTTTCAGTTGTTTATTATTGGCAAGGATGTTTGAGGGACTACAGTTTCGGTTCACTTTCATAAGCTCCCTTTTGTGTGTGTGCATATTTTCATGTTAAATTTTTCGCAGCTGTTGTTTAGTCGGTAGTATGATTTTGAAGGGTTTGTTGGTTTGGGTGAATACGACATTGGTCGTCTGCGAATAGAAGTTCATATAAGCATTCTGGGCTTTGGTTTGCGTCTTGCGTTATTGTGTCCATATGATTATATTATTATAAACAGGAAGGGGGATAGAACGCATCCCTGTCGTACTCCATACTTTACTTTGAATCAGTTTGTATTGCCTTCCTTCAATCTTACTGAGCTTTTGCTGTTGGTGATAGAGCTGTAACATTATCTAACATTTGTCCTCTGACGCCATACTTTTCGAGTGTCTTCCAGGGTTTTGCATGGTTTGCTCTGTCAAAAGACAGGTCCAAGTCCTTTGCCTTTAAACATCTCTGGATTTTTTGTTGTGTTCGATTTTTTTCTCGCATATCTTTTTAATGCGGATACAGCATCCGTGCATCTTCTTCCCTTTCGGAATCCAATCTGAGCTTTGCTCAGATTTCTCTCTACAATAGGTCTTATCCGCTGTTCTAGTGGCGTCGGTGGCCTAGTGGTTAGGCTCTCGGACTCGCAACCGTAAGGTCGTGGGTTCGAATTCCGTCAAGGGCCCAACGTTGTGTCCTTGGGAAAGGCACTTTGCACGAATTTTCCTCATTTCACCCAGGTGGGAATGGGTACCCGGCTATAGACAGCGAAAGATCTTGTCAGTTTGTTAGTGTTTGAGCGCTTAATCGGCTGCTCGCACTGTATGCTTCTGGGAAGCTGAGAATGTTTCAGAGTGTTCTATGGTCTGCTGGGGTAATAATATAGTGTAAAGCGCACAGAGCCTGCTGCTGAGCGGGGATATGCGCTATACAAATGCTATCTATTATTATTATTATTATTACACGGATCGTTCAAAAGGTTTTGCCTCCAAGTTCATAATTTCTTTATTACTGATGTTACATCCAAAACTTATGTCCCAAAATGAAAACTTAGTATGTCTGCTACATGACAGTACCTTTGCTTTTCAACATAGTCGCCTTCTTTGTCGATGCAGATCTGCCAACGTCGAATAAGTTGTCGCATGCCGTCGGCATTCATGTGGTTTTCTTCTGAACCAGCGACGCACATCAGCTTGAACTTCATCGTCATCGGCATAACGTTTTCCTTTGAGGCACTCCTTCAACTTAAGAAAAAGATAAAAGTCAGATGGAGCAAGGTCTGGACTGTATGATGGGTGCGGTAATGTCCCTTGAAATCTGAGACTTTTCATTGTATCTTGCGTTTGTCGAATCGTGTGTGGAAGGGCATTGTCGTGGCGCAAAATTGCATTTTTTTTCCACACTGAACTCGTGACAGCCGTTCTCTAAGTTTTCTCAGAGTCTCAATATATCGTTCAGAGTTTATAGTGGAACCCTGTTCCAAAAATTCCTTTTGAATCAGACCATTGCAGTCCCAAAACACTGTCATAAGCACTTCCGCTTTTTTTTGCAGATGAAACAACTTTGAACTTCTTGGGGCTAGGTGAGCCAGTGTGCCTGTATTCTCTCGATTGTCTTTTGTTCTCTGGGTCATAATGGTGTACCCAAGACTCGTCTCCTGTGACTATACGGCGCAAGAAAGCTTCACCTTCATCGGTATAACGAGCCAGGAGTTCATCACTTAATTGACTTCGGTTCAATTTCAGCTCGGGTGTCAACATGTCATTGTGGGGAACTCACCGTGCACACATCATGGATAATACACTGAGCACTCCCTACAGAAATCCCTAGCATTTCACTGACATCTCTTACTTTAATCTGTCGGTTTGCTTGGACGAGCTCATCCACTCTCTCCAGGTGTTGAACATCACTGGCAGAGTCGGGACGACCACAATGAGCTTGGTCATGCAAATCTGTCTCTGCTGGACTGGTTTCAGCGAACTCCTTTGCCCATCTTCGAACAGTACTTACATCTACATAATATGCTTTACCATAGACAAGCTTCATTCGCCTATGAATATCTATGGGTGCAGCTCCCTCTGCTGCGAGGAACTCAACAACATATCTTTTCTTTAAGCGCACATTCACATGTTTGCTGGACGTCATTTTATCGACGACAATGTACCCTAGCTTCCATGATGTGAACAGCAATAGCATAAAGGTGTGACATCATAGCATAATTCTGTTTTTAGGGCTTGAGAGTACACATATTGAAAGTCAATTGCATACAAATTTCTTGAAGATATCTTGCACAGTTTAAAAGTTATTGGAGAGGAGGCAAGACTTTTTGAACTACCCTCGTAGTATCTTTGCGTATATTTTCCCTACGTGGCTTGATAATGAGATGCCTCTGTACATAGTGCAGTCCCGTTTGTAGCCTTTTTTTTCCATTTTGGAACCACTATGGCTTTCTGTCAGTCTTTTAGGCATTTCCTTTGCTCTCAGGCTTTATTGAAAATTCGCCTTAGCCGCAGTACGCCGGTGTTTCCACAAGCTCTTGTGGCTTCCACTGTGATGTCATCTGGTCCTGGGACTTTGTTCTTGGAACTTGGGGCTTTTTTTAGAGCCTTTTCGATTTAATTGGGAAGTATGGGTGGTTCTGTATGTTCTTTATAATGCATGTCGGGATGCATGGGTCTTGCCTTACTCGCATGTTGCTCCCTCTTTTATAAAACTCTCTAGGGTTTGTTTTTGTTTTAGTAGAGGTTTTACGGCGCTCGCAACGGCATAAGGTCATATGAGCGCCAGAAGATTAGATGTGTTACAAGAGTAACAAACATAAAAAAGAAGGAGGGGAGATAAGGATCTACGTTTGAAAAGAAAGAAGAAGCAAATCACACCAGAGCACCCGTCAACCACCCACTCTCTAGGGTTTTCCTTGCAGACTTTGGCCAGTTTCTCGCCACATATTTCCCATGCATTTTCTTTAGCAGTTTGATGATTCTTTTGGTCTCTCTTCTCGCTTTCCTACATTCTATATAGTCCTCTTCGATCTTTGACTTATGCCATTTCTTAAATATCTTCTTTTTCATTTTAATTGCTTCTTTGGTTTCAACAATCCACCTGCATGTTGCTCTGCCTTTGTTTCCGCCTATTCTATTGGTGTCACAACTGTTTTTCAGTATTTCTGACAAGGATTTTTTGAATGTTTACCTTTCGTCTTCTACGTCTTTGGTCTCAGATGACAGCTTATGTACTCCTTGATTATGTCATCATCGATAGCCTTCTTGATTTCTGGTTCTTCCAGTTTTCTTAGGTTGGTTAAGGTTTTTCCCGTTTTTTTGTTTTTTATAATTTTTTTTGTTGGTTGTGAGAGTAAGTATCATAAGACTGTGGTCCGTGTCGATGATGTAGTTTGGAACAGCCATCGAATCTTTGGCTTTATATCTTTGTTTCCTGCGCGTCGGGATGAAATCAATTTGTGTTCAGGTCATTCCATCTGTACCAGGTCTTGATTTGGCTTCTTCTGTGTTGGAACAATGTGCTCTAATCATCGTGTCGTGCTCAGCGCATAGGTTTAGTATCATTTCTTCATTGCAGTTGCAGGCTGTATTTTCATCACTGTGGGGTCTTCTTCTTCTTCTTCTTCTTCTTCTTCTTCTTTTTCTTCTTCTTCTTCTTCTTCTTCTTCTTCTTCTTCTTCT
>NW_004797278.1:2742513-2743619 GCF_000002075.1 Aplysia californica | reverse complement strand
GGGGGGGGGCAATTACAGCGAATTATAGGCGATTTTCATGTTGAGAACAATAGATACAGGTACATGGAAACGGAACCAATAAGTTGGAGAAAAAAAAGAACATTAATCCGTAGACAGGAAAAAGATGCTAAAACATCACCTGGACATGGATGGCTGGTGTCTCTATAAATAGATCATTGATGGTCAAGGTCACTGTGGGGTCCCAAGTTCTCTTCCCAGGGGGTTTTTCTTTCTCCAACTCTGCCATTTAAATTGCCCAAGATAAATATTATATCTTCTTTGTTCTTGATGGTGTTAATGTGGTCACTCAGTTCTTGGAAATATGATTGTCTTTTTTCTTCTGTATAGCTGTCGTTACAAAGAGAGAATGTTTGGATGTACGTTGTTGTTTTGCCACCTCATATGAGTTTTATGCTCGATGTTTTTGTTAGGTCGTGGGGGGGGGGTTAAGCTCTGCGGACAGCAAACAGGCCATACAGCGACGCTGCTCAGGCACACGATGATGTATACTACGTTAATTTGCACGGTGCGAGCTAGGCAAGCTACAGGTCTGACCTACAGAGCCACTCTGGGACCGACCTTAGTTGAAAGAGGGCAGTGTAACTGCACCTGACAAGTCACTTGACCCATTAGAACAAATTATTATTTTATTCGAGAAAAAGATGTTACTTAGTGAACTGAACGTAACAGCACCATACTCTAACGAACTCGTGGTTCATCGTGGTGCCCATCATTTGACTCTATTTAAAACAAAATTGAGGGCAACGTAAAAAGATTTGCACGTATACACAACTGCATGTATAAGGGATAGCATGCATATGGTGAGCGCGCTTCTCAGCGAAGTTTTTACTAGGCTACTTTGCTTACAGAGGGAAAGAAGTAGGCATACATGTAAAAGGCGAATATAGTACGCGGGATAATTCATGCAAATTTTTATATTTCACATGTGAGGTATCAGCTTAGCCAGCCTATATCAGTCTATTCCCCTGTGTAAGACTTTGAGTTTACATTCTTGTTAATTTCAAATGATCTAAGACAAATAACAAGTATAATGAGACGATCACAATGTTAATCTAAAATCGTACTAGGGTGTGTGTGAGGGGGGG
>NW_004797278.1:2709478-2741340 GCF_000002075.1 Aplysia californica | reverse complement strand
TGTATGTGTGCATGTGTGTATGCATGTGTGTATGCATGTGTGTGTGTGTGTGTGTGTGTGTGTGTGTGTGTGTGTGTGTTTGCGTGTGTTTGTGCTCGTATTTACACATCATTTATTATGTCTGTACGTTACCAGGTTCCGCAGTGGCCGGGGTTGTAGGTAACAAAATGCCGCGCTACTGTTTGTTTGGAGATACCGTCAACACAGCCTCACGCATGGAATCAAACGGATTGCGTGAGTTCTTTTTATTTCTTCTTTATCTTTTCCCCCTCTTGATAATGCGATGATGTCACCCCATCCCCACCCTTACCCCCATTCCTTTTCCATGTAAACACCTTTTACTTTATTATGTTTACATTGAACAGATGCAAAGAGTATCTAGATTGTAAATCAGAGTACAATGTACTGTTTACACGTTGTCACTTGTATAAAATATGGTATCTTTTAAGCACAGGGGGGCTATCCCGAAAGTGCTGTTTTGAGAAAATCGAAGGTAAACTTTTTGCCCCTTGTTCAGTTTTTTTTTAAATACAAGGAGAGTTTTCTCTATAACCAAACAAAATATACACACCAATGAAACCAAACTTCCCATACAGGTAGGGCAATCTTCACTTTTGGTGAAGGTCAATATTTCTGGAAACCCCCAAAATCTGGGTTAGCCCATTTGTCTTTAATTAAAAGCGACCATATTATTTTGTTTTTGTAAAGCACTCAATGCATGTGCTTTTTCAACCCTGACAGACGAACGGCAATTGTCGCGTAGTAAATTCTGCGCTGAAAGTGTCGCTTACTTTTGTGTGTCAGCCACACGGGGCGACATTCGCTACTGCTCAGTTCAACATATACGATCGGAGAGTCAGGGGTGGCTTTGGTCCAGTGGCGTGGCGCCATTGGTGCAATTGGTGCAAGCGCTCCACCTAACCCTGGCCTTCACCCCCCCCACCCCCTTTTCTTATTGTTCTAAACCAGTCAGGGCTCTAGGCCTAGATCTACATTAAGCCTACTACTACATCCTTGCGATCCTTCACCCGCTGGCTGCGCCAGTGAAGAGACAGACGGCGAGGATGGTTAATGCTCGTCGCACCGCTTGCGGTAGTGTCTGCTGGGAGCAAGCAAAATCTTTGCACCAAAGTCATTTTTGTCGCTGTAGAGAAATCTAGGTAACGTTCTTCCCGCACAAGGAGAAAGGTGCATGAAACTGCTCTTCGCAGCACCAATTTGGTGCAAGCTAAAAATTGGATCCAAGCTTCGGCGAGCCTATCTACTACACTAGTAGAGTCTACGGCACGGTTACTCAATGAAGAATGGGTATCGAAACTGATGTCTCCCTCTATTGTGTTACAAGTTCTGGTGCTGCACGAAGTAATTACAAATCTTTAAATCAATCAGATTATGCACATAATGAGTTGTTAGTATTGTTTCACTTTATTGCAGCTTTTACGCGGTTTCATCTATAAACAGTTGTAAATATTGATATATGTCGATTACGGGATATCCTGCAGATTCTAATTGACTTTCTCCAGTAATCTTAATAGTAGCTTCTAAGCCTATTGCCCATTAGCTCACTTTCCATTTATGCACCACCTTGTCTGCAACTCACGCGACGCCACTGCTTTGGTCATGGTTGGAATATTGCCGTGTTGAATGAGAAGCGAGAAAAAAATTCAATTATTGTTGGAATGCGCCGGCAGTAAATACATCTCGTGTTTACGCGTCCTTTGAACGGTGTGCTTCATCAAAACGCTGGTTTGTCTCGTAGTAGCAGAAAGTTGGGCGTTACACGTCTGCTACGCTAGGACTGAAAATAACGCCTGTCGCTCGTTTAACCGCTCCCATTGTCTAAAGTGTATACTAGACTGCGCAGAAATTAATGCTGCGATATTTACATCTCGACTTTAACAGGAGTTGAGCTTTAACTCCTTTCAATCATTATTTCATAGCAACGTCAATAGAGTCACTGACTCGACGTAGGGCCGTGGTGTTGATGAGAATGTGAAAAATGATGATGGCATTGTGAAAAATGATGAAAAATATGAAAAATGATGCTAACGGTATAAAAAGTGATGATGACACAAAAGTACTCGTGTTTTCGTCAGCTAACCGGATCCATGTGAGTGAGACCACCAACGACCTGCTACTGAGACTTGGAGGTTTTGTCACGGAGCGGAGAGGTGTCATAGACGTCAAGGTGAGGGGTTCTACTATAGAGGTGTTATATACGTCAAGGTGAGAGGTTCTACTGTAGAGGTGTTATAGACGTCAAGGTGAGAGGTTCTACTGTAGAGGTGTTATAGACGTCAAGGTGAGATGTTCTACTGTAGAGGTGTTATAGACGTCAAGGTGAGAGGTTCTACTGTAGAGGTGTTATAGTCGTCAAGGTGAGAGGTTCTACTGTAGAGGTGTTATAGTCGTCAAGGTGAGAGGTTCTACTATAGAGGTGTTATAGTCGTCAAGGTGAGAGGTTCTATTGATAAAGAGGAGTTATAGACGTCAAGGTGAGAGGTTCTACTATAGAGGTGTTATAGACGTCGATGTGAGAGGTTCTAGTGATATAGAGGTGTTTTAAGATAAGATAAGATAAGATAGTACTTTATTATCCCAGAGTGAAATTTTCCTTGGCTGTACAGGACCGTAAAAACACATGCAGGTATACATAAACAAATTAAATGATATATATTACTCTCATTAAAATTCAATATGGAACGAGAAGTAAAGCTGACAAAATGTACATTTACATCAAATGCATCATTCAACCACATGCAGGAATTCAAATACCAGACCTTTGGAGTTATATACAGATACATACTCTAAGAGCAATACACATCTATGCTCATTCTGGCAAAAGCCTTACGCTAGATGGTAAAAAAAATTCTTGTATATCTTTCTTTCTTTGTTTTTGGAGGTACATATCTGCCGCTGCGTGATCTTACAATTTGTGTGGAAAAGGGGTGTGATGGGTCGTTTATAATGCTTTTTATCTTTTTTATACGTGTGGTGTTATACATTTAATCCATTCTATTAAAATCATATCCAGAGATCTTTCTGGCTGTCTTAATGGTTCTGTCGATTTTTTAAAAATCTTTTACCTTACAATTCCCACCCCAACAGAAAATACAACAAAAAAATAACACACTTTCAATCATAGAATGGTAAAAAAAGGGACATAATCTTATTGTCAACACGGAAACTTCTTAATTAAAAGAAACATTCTTTGATTTACTTTTTTATGCACAAGAGCGGCGTGGGGATGCCTGTCAAGCTTGTTGTCGATTGTTACACCAAGATACTTGTAAGAGTTAACCACTTCAACCTCTTCATCTTTAATAAATAGTGGTTGCAATTGGTCTTTTTTTACTCTAAAGTCTATTATTAATTCCTTTGTCTTTTTTACATTTAGTAAAAGGAAGTGGTTATCGCTCCAGTTTGTAAATAGATTCACAGCGTCCCTGTATTCATTTTCATTTGTTGTTATAAGGCCTTGTAGAGTCATCCGCAAATTTTATTAGTTTGATGTTTTTGTTATCAAAAGTACAGTCGTTGGTGTAGAGCGTAAACAAGACAGGGGAGATTACACAACCTTGGGGCGCACCGGTGTTCGTGAATATTAGGTCGGATTTTACACCATTTAATTTTACATACTAAGGTCGATTGGTTAAGAATTCAAGAATCCAAGCTATAATATTCTTGTTTATGTTCATGTTAATTAATTTTGAAACCATTGCGTGCGGTTGGATTGTGTTGAATGCGGATGAAAAGTCAGCAAAAAGTATCCTTCAGTAATTTCTTGGTGTGCCTAAGTGTTTGTAGATGTTATCTAAGAACACGAGAATGGCATCCTCCACGCCCCTCTTGGCACGATAGGCATATTACTATGTTTACCTGTATGTCTTCTGTTGATTTCCTTAGTTCTTTCAAAACCAGTTTTTCATGAGGACTGATGTTAAAGCCACAGGTCTTAGGTCGTTCAAATTTTGTATTGATTGTTTCTTTGGGACAGGAATTATTTGAAAGCATTTTTCCATGAGAGCGGTATTATTCGTTCTTTCAAAGACATATTGAAAATATCAGTATAAATGGGAGATAACTGAGTAGAACACATTTTAATAATTTTACTTTTTACTCCATCGGGTCCACTCGCTTTGTGAGCTTTTAGACGATTAAACATTATCTTGACCTCATTAACATTGACCACAAAAATTTCGTTGCTCTTGTCATAGTCTTCGTCTGTGTTGTTGTTGTCGTCTGTGTGGTCATTTTGAATCGTCTCTTTGACAGTTGTCAGCTGGTCGGAGAAATCGTGGTTGTCAAAACGAGCGTAAAAAGAATTCAGTTTGTCTACATACTGACTTGGGTTCATGTCTTGTGTAGGAATGTTTGTCCGTCTTGATGCGTCTCCAACTATAGTTTTTCAACATTGCCACGTCCTTTTTGTGTTGTTAGTAGTGAAATGTTGTTCTAACTTTTCTTTGTGAACATGCTTACACTCTCTTATCTTTTTCTTAAACATATTATTTGTTGTTTTTAATTTGTCTCGGTCTTTCAGTTTGAATGCCTTCTTCTTCTCATTTAATATTTCCTTTAACTCCTTGCTAACCCATGGCTTGTTATTTTGGGTAGTAGATGAATTCTTTTTTAGATGAATGTAGGTCTTCACAAAACCTGATGTAACCAGCGATAGTCTCACATAATTCATCTATACTATTACATGAATCTTTAAAAACATTCCAATTCGTACTTTCAAAGCAACCTCTCAGGCTCTCCCTGTTTTCTTCACCCCAGACGGTGACAATTTTTTAAATTGATTTTTGAAGATCTTAGTTTAGGTTTGTACTTCGGTAATAAAAGAGACATGCAATGATCAGAGTTTCCTATTAGAGGTAGAGAGGTACATTTGTAGGCATTAGAAACATTTAGTTTTGTCCTCACGGGTTGGTATATTAACATATTGGTGGAAAGTGGGGAGGGCAGAAGTTAAAGAGCATTTGTTAAAATCCCCAGTGGTTACTTTTACACCGTCAGGACAAGAAGACTGTTGTTCGTGAATCATTTCGACCAAAGTGTCCGTGGCAGCTTTAACATTGGCTTGTGGTGGAATATAAACAATATTGGTTGTTATCTTACGAAATTCCCTCGGTAGATAGTACGAGCGAGTAACAACAGTTACATTCAATATCAGGTGTACACAGTTGGAGTTTAATATGAATATTATTACGACTACACCATTTCTCGGTCACATACACACACACTCCTCCGCCTCGTTCTTTGTTACAGTCAATCGTCCTGTCACAACGCACCAGATGGAATCCGTCAATGTCCACACTGTTGGTACAAATACTGTCCTTGAACCACGGCTCGCTAAAACAAATAAGCGAGGCCTCTCTGTACTCGTGCAGAAACCTAACATTTGGACAGAGTTCATCCATTTTACTATTTAGTGACCTTGCATTACCAGTTACGAAAAAGGTAAAAACGATATAAAAGTTCTTCTTCTCCCTCTCAAACGTACTCATCCCTTCCTTCCCCGTTTACGAGGTCTCATTTCACGGGGTAGAACGACTTTGAAAACACTGTTTCTGTTTGCCGGTCTAAGGCGTTTTAACATGGCTGAACTGTAGGTCTGTCTCAATGGTGGAGCTTCACTCAAAACTCTGAACTGGTGAATTTGCACTGACACACTCAAAACAATCAAAAGCACAAGAAATATGGCACAACTGAAAGACTAAAGATCCATATTAATAAATAAGTTATCACAATACCGTGTAAAAATTGAGTAAGCGTAAAAATGTATCCAAAATATGGAGATCTGTACACGCCTCGTCGCCACTGAGCAGCGCCGTCAATGTGGGAGGTTCAACTTATATATAGATGATATAAACGTCAAGGTGTGAGGTTCTACTTAAATAGAGGTGCAAGAGACGTAAAACAGATATAAAAATTGAAATTTCAGTGCGCATTTTCCTTCGTTTTATTGATGATCTTAACAATCATTAGAGTCTTACTGTCATAACACAATTAATTGTCCAAGTGATTGTTACCAGGCGTTTGTTATCCGCACAGTAAAATGCCTATTACTTGTTTCATGTTCTACGTATAGAAGAGTTTTGTTTGGCGAACTAAAACATTCTAATTATTGAGACATTTTCAGTTGTATCAAGCTCTCAGGTTGATTTATAAGGTCTGATGTCTTTGGAAAAAAGGTTTCTATAAAGAACCAAGGCAATACAAACAAAGTGTATAAATTAGATATCAAGGTGGGGAGTTTTATTAATAGAGGTATTTATTATTATCAAAGTAAGATCTTTCTAACAGATGAAGTAAAGGAGGCACTTGAATGCGTAAATGTCGAGAACTGGGCCAAAGTTAAAAATAAGACATAAAAGAAAGAAGTAAGACCCACAAGTGCCATCTTCTATCCATCCTTGTACAAAACATACTCTGGTTTTAAAACGACCATTACATTTATAACGTTAAGAATGTGACGAACGATCTCAGATCAGAGTATTTTCATTTCTGTTCCTCTGTAATGTGTATATGTGTTTGTCACAGGGGAAAGGTGCCATGGAAACGTACTGGCTGCTGGACACAGAGAGGCCTTTGAGAAGTACCAACGACCGGAAGGGACTGCCTGACGTCACAGGAAACAGCCTCGTTCTGGACGTAAGAGACCTGGAATACAAAGAAGACTCACCACAGGTGGTTTACTGAATACAACCTGTGCTCTGTCTTCTTCTTGCGACATGATAATCTGATTTCCATCTCTGTAAACAAAGGTGCAAACTAGGGCTGGGCAGGGAACAACCAATTAAAAATAAGATGTTTGTTAAAGTTAAAGTTTAGATGTTGCATCAAATCAGGCTTAACGTGAACAGCTTTGCTTGTTTTGATACGCTGATTCCGAAAATGAAATCAGATTTTAGCTCCAATATGTTGAGGTTTTTTAATTGCTTGTATAGTAAAATTTGAAAGGCATTCTGAGTCCCGGCTCTGGAGGACCATGGAATTGCCACTCTCTTTTTAAAAACAGGGAAACAATTCAACCGGGGAACAGCGACTACGCTAAGCGAATATCTCGTCTTGGTGGCATTAATCATGGCATTGATGTGAAAACAATTTTGGTTTAAAGCATTTTGAAGGCTGTATTCTATTGTGAAAATAATATCAAATTCGGAACTAGTGCATCGAAATTAGCTAAGTGACTCGCGGCTGATTCTTTTTTTTTTTTTTTCTGAATTTAGGAGATCGCAAGAAAAAAAAAAGTATTTCAAATCATCTGCATTATATGGTAAAATGTATTTTTTTCACAAAACGGGAAGAACAACTGTCTGTGATAACTAAACTCGTAAAAAGACCTTTAAAATCAGAATTGGGAGAGGCTAGCTGTGACACCGAATCTCTTTGAAGTGTGCACTCTTGAGCAGTTTTAACTATAATACTGTACTTCAAATTAAGAACACATGCACACACACACACACACACACACACACACACACACACACACACACACACACAAACACACACACACACACACACACACACACAAACACACACACACACACAAACACAAACACCCCCCCCCCACACACACACATACACACACTCATACGCGCGCGCGCAATACTCAGACTCACAGAGATGTGACTGATCATTTACCAGTTTTGATTCCCTACTTCGAAATCAAAAGGGGACGGATTAGTGGTGCGCGCCAATCGATACCTGTACCCAGTACTTATTAAGAATGACCCCTTTGGCTTTTGTTGGGTTTCTTTGTTTGTTTGTTATTTGTTTCTTGTTGTTTGTTTGTTTTCGTTTGGTTTGTTTGGTTGTTGTTTTTTACTTTTTTTTGTTGGGGCTTTTCTTTTTTTTTTGGGGGGGGGGCTGCATCTCCCCTCAACGTTTAACAGCAACAGAGGATAGAAAACGTAAAAAATAAAAGTTAGCAATAGGAAAGAGTTGTACAGGAAATTTTAATTGGGGAAAAAATTTGCCAAAGGGAAAGTAACAAAGTCTTAGTGAGAGACTCTAATCCGCAACTCCGTAGGAAAGCCTACCTAAACAGAATATGTTGTTTGCTGTACTTTTTAAAAAAGAGCATAACTCCACTGCTCATACACGTTCTCCGTTCTCCTTTTTAATCTGAAACATTCAGAAGAAGGCAACAATCGCATACTATGAATTATGTTGACTTACATTTCTGATACGTGAATGCTGATTTAAAATGCATTTGTGAGTGTATGTGTGTATGTGTATGTGTGTATGTGTGTGTGCATGTGTGTTTGTGTGTTTGTGTGTGTGTGTGTGTGTGTGTGTGTGTGTGTGTGTGTGTGTGTGTGTGTGCCTGGAGAGAGGTTCCAGTTGTCGGCAAAGCTATTTTTGAGCTACAGATGACCAGGTAAAAAAGTCGCACCTGGTCCAATATTTAGTTCCGTCAGATGACTCATCTTTAACGATTTCTTAATAACACATTGAAAGGATTTATAATATTTTAAGTCTACATATTATTTTCAAATAGTTATTTTGCAACATGATGTACTTCACCAAAAGTTTTTAAAGCTATAAAGTGTTTTTTCTTCTTTGTTTTAACACCCTGTGTTACTAAATATAGCATATCTTTAATTTACCCAAGATATTTGGAAAAATGTTTCAATAACCAGAATTCTCGACAACTCGGACTTTTCTCAAGGCACTCACACATGTATACGGATTTATTGCCTTTGGTCTCTTGCTGATCAGACTTACATGTCCACTACGTCCATAAAACGTTATACGAATTAATAATTGTAGCCATGAGTAACTCTTATTGCTGCATACGGTCAAAAAGCATAGATCGCACCAGTAGCGCAAGAAATAATGCTTGCGCCTGGTGGCAGATGTGCTAAGGTGTGCGCACTCTTTTTCATGTAGATTGTTTCAATAACGTTTTGCCCCATGATTGTCTGCGCCGCCCGGCTGTGGTTTGGCATTTACTCCAATATTCCAATACCCATCATTTTGATTAAAGAGGTTTAAAATAAATAATCAAACCTTGGTTTTTAAAACTGAAGAGGTCACTGTAGTTTCTCAAGTGGTCATGGAAATACCTGGCAATGGTTTTGTAATGAGCAATGAACGATCACTATTTATTGATAATGGTAATATAAACTAGGACGGCTTATCAATTATTGATATACAGTAAGTCTTTGCTCGCCTGTCTTTGTATTTATGTTCACAATTGGTGAGTGTACATTTATTATACAAAAAATAGGGTGCTAGACAAAGCTTATGAAACCTAATTATTTATTGATAAATGACACCATGACCTCTTTTGGAATATGAATTGTCAGTGCAATTACTTATAAATGATACTACATTCTTGTTTATAAAATGGTATATTGTTAACGTACAAATTAATGATGCTATGACCCAGTTTAACCGGAATATTTTGCCGTTTTTTTTAATACTGAATGAGACATTGTCACTTTCAATATTATTTTGTTGGTAACTATAAATGAGCAAAGTAGAAGCTGATAAGAAGAGTGTCTTCTTCTTCGCTTTCCAGTGAATTTATTTACATGCAATTGCTGATTTTTCTGATCTGTCCATTATTTAAATATGACTTTTTGGAAATGAGTTCTGATTTGTTTTTATGTAAAGGGAAACAGACAGATAGACAGACAGACAAACAGACAGACAGACAGACAGACAGACAGACAGACAGACAGACAGACAGACAGACAGGCAGGCAGGCAGGCAGGCAGGCAGGCAGGCAGGCAGGCAGGCAGACAGACAGACAGACAGACAGACAGACAGACTGACTGACTGACTGACAGACAGACTGACTGACGAGAACTGATTCAAATACCGGGTGTCTAAAGAAAAGAGTACTCACTTAAACGGCAATAACTCGGTTATCTTTGAACCAATTCTGGTAAAACTTCATATTAATATGAAAAAAAATAACCAATTTATTTGAAAATAACAAATTTTTACATTTTCAACCAAAATTGGCTTAAACGCAAAACTTTTTAATAAAATCAGCCACAATATTCTATATCATAGCCACTATTTATCCCGTGAAAAACAATAAAATAATACAAAACTTATGTTGCCAGGCAGACTCAAGTAAGCTGTTCGCTATTAAAATTTCCAGGCGTAAACAATTTCTTTTCATACAAGCTCCAATACACCGCAGGAAATTTTAAGCCCTGTGGCATGTTTTTGGGTCAGTTCTTTGGAGGTCCTGTTCAACATTGAGTTTTAGCTGTTTGATTGTTTTTGGGTTCTTTATATCACTCTGTGTGTCAAAAAAGCAAACCCAAAGGTAATAGATCCCACTGAAGAGGATTGAGTTGGGCGGAATGTGGTAGCCACTCACTTGAAAATGTTCATCTCATAAGGCGTTCCCCAAACCTTTCTTGCAGCCATATCAGGGCCACTCTTGGTGTGAGGGTTGTGGCCCCATCCCACTGGAACCAGACCTAACACATTCTCTCCCAACTTCTACAAACCTTCTGATGTGACTGTTGTAGTTTTATCGTCCTTGTCCTGAAGCTAGGGGGATATCACGCCCCTGGAGCTTATAAAATTATAAAAAGTAAAATTTTGCTTTTTTAAAATCCAATTTTGGTTGAAATGTTTAAAACTTGATATTTCTCGAAAGCGAGTGTTGATACGACCGAGTTTAAATCGGTATTTTTCTTTTTTAGACGACCTGCATTATTTGTCCTTAGAAAGGCAAAGAGCAAACGAGAATGGTAGATGATGAAATGCGACAATGAATGACTGAATCAGGAGCGTCAAAGAGGCGAAACTCCCCAGAGAAATGAGGACATACGCCATTCGTGTTCCTGTCATTTTTTTCCTTTTAATAACTTTTTGTTTTGTTTTGCTTTGTTTATTTATTGTTGTTGTTGTTATTGTTTGGGTTTTGTTTTGGTTTTTTTTGTTTTTTTGGGGGGGTTGGTTTTGTTTTTTCTATAGATCTAGTTATACATGTAGGTATGCTGTTTGTTTTGCCAGAGGTTCTTGAGAATACATTCATGTGCCACAAAAATTTGTGAGTACAGATTTTCCCATCCATGCTTGCATTCCATTTGTATTATTGTGTTTTCATCTAATCTGTACTCGTATACACTCGTGTTCAACGGTATATGAAAAACTATTTGTATCACCACTTGCTGACCCCATTAGTTGATCATAATGAAATTTACGCGAAAAATGCTGAATGGTGTGATTAAAGAAAAGAATAAAGATTCTGCACACTTGATGTGAATTTCATTGTACGAAAATACTGTTATAGGATTATGAAATTAGGTAAACACATGGTTTTTAGCGTTTCTTCTGCCCATTTGTACATAATATGTTTATTATATCTATTGATATGTGACAGATAGTGGCGTCAGAAGCGTTGTGGTTAAGCTACAGGACCCGTAATCGTGAGATTGAGAGTTCGGGGGATCGAACCTCAGCCCCGTCCGACGTTGTGTTCCTGGGAAAGGCACTTTGCACGAATTTTCTATTAGGCTCGGTCCTTTCTGGGATGGACGTTCAACTAATAGCGTTGATAGGGGCGTTAAACAAATACCAATACCCATTCACCACTATTTTGTGACAGGTGGACACAGTATAAAATAGAAGACAGGCATAGATATCTCATGTCTGGGACCATATGGTCAGTGGGTGGGGAAGGAGAGGGGGTAGTGAGGAGAACATCGAGGGAGTACCAAGAGAAATAAATAGAGAGGAATGGAAAGTAACCAGAGAGAGAGAGAGAGAGAGAGAGAGAGAGAGAGAGAGAGAGAGAGAGAGAGAGAGAGAGAGAGAGAGAGACAGACAGACAGACAGACAGACAGACAGACAGAGACAGAGACAGAGATACAGACAGACAGACAGACAGACAGACAGACAGACAGACAGACAGACAGACAGACAGACAGACAGACAGACAGACAGACAGACAGACAGACAGACAGACAGACAGACAGACAGACAGACAGAGGGGGTGGTGAGTAATGACAAGGAGAAAGATAGCGACCAGAGCAAGTAGAGATTTGAATGTTATAATATTATGGTTATATTATAATTATATATTATATGATATTGCATGACATTATATTATACTAATTATATTATATTTAGTATTTTCAGTTCTCGTATTGCATGTCTTTCTGTGATTCTGCATGTGAGTGCAAGCTCTTTAATGTATGTCTGTATTAAGATGCAATGTATTTCTGCTTGTGAACCAATATATTCAAAATTAAACTACCCACCCATTAACACAATTCGTTCACGGTTGCATCTTTGTCCACGCTAATTTTGAAATGATCGATTCATTCTTTCATCGGTTGCTTTTTCAACTATGTGTCGTTTTTGCTCGGGATTTTTTTCAGCGCCACAGACCAACGAAGTACATGTACTACTCAGTCAAAAACTTACAAAGTAGGAACATGGTTATTATGTATTCCTCGTATCTAGGTGATCTTTATTAAAGTAATACTTTGCCAGCAGTGCACCCTACATATTACGACTTAAGTAGCAAAATTACGCGTTGACTGCAACCTCGAACATCAAGCCACATCGTTTATACCGAATGTTTAAATAAATAGGACTGTTTTAAAGGTAATAACTCCGGCATTTTGCACCAATTACGTCAACACTTCAATAAATAAAATTTAACCAATGAGACTTCAATTTATATATGAGGAAAATCGGCTAATGTGCTCAAGAAATATTAAGTGTAAGTTAATGTCTTTCAAATTGGAGTAAAATGCAAAAATTCTAAACTTCTTAAAAATTCAACCATGATTTATATGCATGCACTAAAGAACACTTTTATTTAAAACTGACAGTGCCAAACAAACTCAGGCAAGAATGATGGCTATTTAGATTATATTTTCCTGGTGATCAAAATTTCTCTCCAGTCAGGCTCGAATAACATAGATTCTGTGTAGATTCAACGCTGAGTTTCAACTGATGAATAATTGTTTGTGAGTTGTTTCTGTAGACTCTTTCTTCTATAAACCCTAAGACACTTTGAAGGAGTCTTATTTTTCAACACCCTATCTGTCTGGCATAAATCAATTCGGTTTCAAATTTTAAAATACATATTTTGGCTGATTTTAAAAGAAGTTGTTCAGTTATGTGTAAAACTCAGTTATGGATGAAATCTTTAAAGCTTGTTATTTTTCGATAAATAAAGTCTGATCTTCATCATAATTACACATTTGACGTCCCCTTGGTTGCGTTTTATTTGTTCAAAGTTTTCTTCAAATCGGTGTGAAGATAACCCCTTAATTAAAGCGTTCCTTTTTGACAGCCGACATTAAGTTAGTGTTCGTAACTTCGTGATTTTAAGGCCCCTTCAGATCCAAATCCATTTTGTGAAATGAGAGCCTTCAAGCTCAAGCTTAATTATACCGAGTTGCAAAAGTTCTGTCACATCCATTTTCAAAGTAGAATAAAAAAAAATCAATTACTATTCAACATAGCCGAGCGAAATTTGGCATACATAATTTTCATTCATTTTCAGCTTCCGTGGCATGGAAAGAATTGGCTTTCTTTGATCCTAGCAAAGTCCAAATCAAATTTTGCTTAGTACTGTGTGTAGCCTCTTCCAGCTTGATTTACTGTCCCAAAACGTCTGTTCATTGACTAAAAGTAATATCCTTACGGTTGCCTGGGCAATTCTGAGCCAGTATTTGGGAAAATCAGTCTGATGGTGAAATTTTCATTTTTTTTTTTTTACTTTTTAAAAAAGGGCATTCATTTCAGAACAGCCTGGTCTTTATTTGATTAAAAAATATGGCTTCGTTCCCAAGTTATGTCTGTTTGAAGTTAGATGGGTTCGGAGAATCAGTTTTGAGAAAAAGCCATTCAAAGTTTGAAGAAGTTCTCATTGCAAATATTCTTCTGGCATCAACTCAACAGATGTCAGAGGTGGTTAAACTTGAAGTACAATCATTTTAGATGAATTTGCACTTTGTCTGAGTAAGATTTACTGAATCTTAAGAAAGATATAGCTTATCTCCCAAACACACGCATTCTTTCAGGCAGTCGTAAAAAAGGAAAAAAACACATTTGCGTAATTAATTCCTTCTTTATTACTTCAATTCAAATATGATCAAGTCATGATGAATATGTGCCTTTGAATAAATATATATCCAGCTGAAATTGTAAAGATCATGACTTAACTGCTTTCTGCTAAAAATTGAGTATTTTCGTACCCGTAAATAGTTAAAAAGGACATTGTCATTTTTGTATAACCTCATCATCTCTTAAAAGCAGTTAATAAATCAATATAAGTAGTCCCTGCATTTACATCATAAATATAATACAACAATGGTTTAGGAACACACAGTTAACTTAAGTAAGTCAATATCTGGATTGGTGTCTATGCAGGCAACCCTGGTTCGAAGAATAATGCCATTGATTAAGGCCATTTATTTTGCATTGCGCCTTTGAAGAATTTTCATGTCAACAGTCATGTCCTTCCAGAGACTGCAATTAAAAGTAGGATGTCATCTTCTCCAGTGCCCTTTGCATGCTGCTGAGGGCATTTAACCATTACATGTATTAAAGTTAAAGAAAATTATATCAATGCATTGTTCAACGCCTTGACAATACCAGGCATTTAATTTAAAAATGAATGAAATATCATCTCTGAAGAAGCAAACAAATTAGATGCATCAATAGATAGAACAACACTGATATACATTTAAGTTATAGTTCAGGGGGCCCTGTTATATTTCAATGGGTCTCCTCTGAGTCCACAGATAGAAGATAAAATATTAAATACATTAGTCTTAGTGAGGATGTTCTTCTTTTGTCATTACCTGTACATGAACTATGGGTACTTGGTTAGTATCATGATGGACTATAGAGCAGATGGCCCTGGTTCAAATCCCAAACTGGACATTCTTCAACTTGGATCATTTTGTGGAGTTTCCAAGGCCTTTAATTTGGCTTGGTCATACTGAATGTAAAATTCCTAGGTTCCGGCTCATAATTATAATATAACGTATAACACACACATAAGTCTACATACTCACAAACACACATGATGAGTACACAGATTACAATATTTGAATACAATATTGAATGAAATCGTATAACAAAACATCAATAGGTAAGATACCGCACAAAGGTGAACGGGCAAAATACATTATATTACTGCATTACTGTTTTAATCTTAACTCTTCCCCTTCCCCTTTCCTTTACCTTTTCCCTTCCCTTTCCCACTAAGTTTAGCGACTTTAGAGACAGACGGTCCAGATGCTTCTTCTTCCCCACTGTCTTGATGTTCCAGTCTGGGGGGTAAACATGATGGTTTAGGAGCCACTTGATCTTGGAAATCATTCAAAACAAATTCCCTGATTTCATTAAAAAGATACCATTGTCTGGCAGAATCAAGACCTTTGGGAATCAATTGATCAGGCATTTCATTGGCATCAAACTGATTCTTCAAAACATGCTGATCAACAAAATCAGAGTCACAGAATTCTTTACATGCAATTGAGGGGCTCATATCAAAGTGGAAATGATGGTATGATTTGATCTTTTTCAGTTTTTTAAAGTGTGATGACAAAAAAGAAGTCCAGTCATACATTGGAACAAGCACTTCACCATTTTCTCGACCACACAAATGTGCAACATTACAGACAGCACTTTCATTCACCACTTTAGCAATGTCATTCAAACAATCAACTCTGGAAACTCTGTATTTTTTTTTATAAGACCAAAGCACCAGTCACAACTGAACTTTGTGTGTCCTGTCAGCAAGAATGACAACTTAATGCTACTGTGTCGTCCTGTCAGGACCCTCCACTTCAGATATTGCATCATGCAATTGTTTTTATTTTGTCCACTACAGTTATCAGCATGGAGGTTGCACATGCTTTTCTCCAATGCCATAGTGTTCGAAAAAGAAGTGGAGAAGGGAAACCACACAGTTGGCCCCTTTGCCAGAAGAGACGCATTCCTCCAATAGGAAATTCACCTGGCACGGTATTGCTTCACAGCATACGCCAAACAAGCCACACTTCCTTGGGGTTTTGAAAAATATTGGACCAGGTTGTAAAGGATCACTAGGGTAGTGGACTTATTGGGCAAAATCAAAACTGTAATGGGCTAAGCCATTGAAAGAGCAAGAACTTCTATTTTCCCGATCCAGAGTCAGTGTTGTTGTGCCAGCAGGCAAGCAGGTTTTTGCATCATTGCACACCTGACGATAGTAAGCCCGTTCAGCTTCAGTTTTCCTGAAATGATTTTGGACCTGTAAGGCCACCTTGCTCTTTTCGCTATCCGGTAAATTTGAAGAACGTTGCAAGTGCACGATATTCCTCTGACAGAACCAACAAAGATCAGTTGCGGGGCGCATTATAGAAACAAATGGAGTAAGCTGCTGCCAAAGATGTCTAAACTTCGAGTAGCTCACAATCCGCGCACTGCTTGCTTTGGCTGCTTCAGTGTACGCATTGTAAACACTCTTCTTTGTGACATTCGTTGGTAGCAGCTTGACATTAGTGTCAGAGTGTCCAAGTTGACGCCCAGGAAGCATGATAGCATGAATTTCTGCATAATTTAAAATAAAATCAACAACATGCTTGACGTCAGTGAATGTTAATGCATGCAAGAGTTTTGATCCTTTTAATTTGTGAACTCTAGCACAAACACCAAAATTAAAATAATGTTTGATCAGTGCAGTTAATTTATCTTGGCTCATGCTGTGTAACCATTTAAAAAATTCCCTGCAAATCAAATTTCCATGCAAAGTAAATTTCATTTTGTGTTTTCTCCTCTGGCTCACTTTCCCGGCATGTTTAGTCTCCGCAGACCGACCCATCCCAGCGCTGAGTTGGCTTGTAATAGCGATGTCTTGCTCTTCCCTTAACATTTCTAAGAATGAAAATTTAAGATTAATTAAAACATTTCTATCGAATTGCGTATGGCACGGCCGAAATTCCTGGTTGTCTCAAAAGCCTAACTCAGACGTCGACTTGTGGCCCTTGGTAAGTGACATCTATCGTCTGGACAACACCAAATGGACAACTTGTCGATCTCATTGCACCGAATTTAAAGGGCAAATCTCTCTGAATGTTTGCATGCGCATCTTAATTCTAAAAGACCAGACAAATCTCGAGTTTCGTGCATGTGCGACAAATATGAAGAGGTGCTGTCTATATAATCATTAGTAATTAATTGCTCGCTAAACTCAACTCTGCACACGTTTTATAGCAAGCACGGTACAATACTAAAATCATAACAATACAGGGTGTCGTTGCAAGGGTTTAGCCAGAAATTTCAGGGTGGGGGTGGGGGTGGAGAGATACAGTTTGGTCAAACCCAAAACCGGGGATCACAGAGTGCTAAATTTGAAGCTTAGGCACGTCAGTGGCACCCCCCCCCCCCAACACACACACACACACACACACACACGCACACACACACACACACACACACACACACACACACACACACACACATACACACACACACACACACACACACCCCCCGTGCAGGTCCAAGGCAGAGCCCCCCCCCCCTTCCTCGAAACGCATACATTTTCGAACCACTTAAACATGCAAGTAGTATTATTGGAAGTATTATTATTATTACTTTATTAACACTTCTGAAATGTCAGCATTATCTCAGTAATTAGTAGTTCAGTAGTTTAAGGCAATGTTTTTTTTGGAGTTTTTTCCTGGTTTGTAAATTAAGTAATCTAACCCTGGTGATAAATGAAAAAGCGACAGCAAATTGAAACACATACGACCCCAAAGACTGTGAAGAAAGAAATTTCACTCATTTTATATCACAATTACTAAATTAATAGCCAATCTAAATAAACTCAATGTTACCCACTAACCGCTGGACTGAAAACAACATGCAGTCAGTTTTGAAAAAATAGACTTGAACAAACAAAAAGAAATAAACCAACACTCAACTACCGTTCTTGTTCTAATTTTTTTTTAATCCATGCGCCTGTCTTGGACAGTTCTAGTGCTGTTGAAACACATGTTCAAACGTAACATGGTTCTTCTACACACATTTACGTGTCTTGCAACAGTAGAAAGAAAGTGCAATTCCAGAATTTATTATACACATAGCTCGTTCTCCTTCTTCATTAATCAATTTGGTTATTTTGAAAATAGGTGAACAAATAACCCAATTGTTTAAGAGCACTGATTTCGAAAGTGGGCAATGTGTGTTTATATATTCTCTGAGAGTGATTCAAAGCAAATTTTGTGGGAAGGATACTTTGAATTCAAAGTATATGTACATCGATAAAAAAAATCACTTGCTACTTTCGTTTTTTCTTTAATTTCCTTCATTTCCACATTCACGAGGATCTAATAAGCTCCTCAAGTCATAATTTTCCATGTATCATGTTGAAATGCTTACGCTTTGGTGGAAATTATCGTACAAGAAGAAGAAGAAGAAGAAGAAGAAGAAGAAGAAGAAGAAGAAGAAGAAGAATCTATCCCATATGAATTTAAGTACGCACTGAGCGTTGTAGATCAATCACATGATCACTCAAAAATGATAATTCACGCGCACAGGATAAACCATTTCAGTCAGTAACAAGGAAAAAACAGTCCAACCACATAACGGTAAACCATGACAACCATACATTGTACATAAAAGGACAGCAGTAAAAACAAAACATATCATTATACTGGTGATCAAAAGAAGGGTACTACTTTTTGATTCTGTATAAAATCGAAACATGTTTTCAGACTTTACGCATTATCTGTCAGGCTAGCAGTACTGAGGAAACAAAAATTCATCGAAGTTTCGAAGCGTGAGCTCACTATTCATGCTATTCAAATACCTCTGTCGAATGTTGTTGGGTTTTTTTTTTATATTATAGGGCCAGACCTAACTTCCGCTATTCAACATTCACTAACTATTCACAGCGCCGTCTTATGGTTTTTTCTTTTATATGATAAGCCCAGCTCTAACTTCCGCTATTGGAAGGGCCTTCGAATAGTTTCTTCCACTATTCGAAGCGCCGTTGAATTGTTTTTTCTTATATAAGATAAGCCCAGACCTAACTTACGCTATTCACATCGCCGTCGAATGGTTTTTTTCTGATCACCCTACGCCCAGTTCTTACTTCCGCTATTCGAAGCGCCATCGAATTGTTTGTTTGTTTTTCTTATATACGATAGGCCCAGACTTAACTTCCGGTATTAAAAGCGCCGTCGAATTGTTTTTCTTCCATATGATTAGTCCATCACGTTCACAGCGCAAGTCACAGAGCGCGTTTGTGTTGTTGAGGCAGACAGTGCAGTGTGATGACATGACGTCACCTTTCATAGCGCTTTGTTCTTCGAATATCCAGAGAGTATTTAATTATAGAGAGCGGAAACGAAGACTATTAGCGCGAATCCAGGTCACCAGCTGATTGTGAAACGAGGCGCGGTAAACAAAGCTAATGGCGGCTGTCGGCTGTCGCAAGTCACCCGCAAGTGTATGTGGTGTTCTGCGGCAGTCTGCGTCTGTGCCAATTCAAGATCGCATACATGCCAGACCCAGCATTCTTTAGCTTTCCAAATGACCCTGATACGTAAGAATTTAATTATGTACTGTTTCATTTTCTTATGTAATAGTGTTTTTCTCCTGTGTAGCTCAGTCAGTGTTAAAGTCGACCAAGTTGTAGATCTATATCTCTACTAGGGGCTAGTAGATCTATATAGATCTAGTAGTAGTAGATCTAGATTCTAGAATCTAGTACTGGGACTATCCTTAGGCCTTAGACCTATTATACTTTTCGTCTCCACTCCAGTCCTTCGATCATCTAGACCTAGATGTAGATCTAGATGTAGATCTAGAATCTAGAATCTAGATCTAGATCTAGATCTACATTCTAGATCTAGATATTATCTACTTCTTCACAGCACAGACGACAGTGCAGTCGATTACATATTAAGCCTAGATCTAGATCTAGATAATACTAGATATTACATTTAGATCTAGATCTACACTGTAGTGTATTACGTGTACTTGGCACCTAACGTCAAACGGACAACTTGGCAACCCGAGGGGATCCACGGAAAAAGGCTGGCGAGACTTCCAGTTCCGGATCTGGACTTGAGGTAAACACAACATTGTGGCAGCCTTTACTCTAAGAACCCAGAATAAATGTTAATCTATACATATCGCGCAACATCTAGACAAAATAATAAAGATCTAGGGATATTCTGAAGGACTGAACACATTTATTGTTTAATAACTCAGGTAATTAGTGTGTAAACTGTGATCTAGATCTAGCCCAGAGATGGCCGAAGAGGAGACCACGAAACCGGTCATTGCAGGTATTAAACCACCGGACAAACTGGTCCTGGGGCCTAATCCAGTAGAAAACTGAAAGTTATTCAAGCAAAGATGGAATACATATGTCCTCCTCTCACGTCTGGAAAACGTAGATCAAAGGTTCCAAGTTGAACTCTTTCTCCATAGCTTGGATGACGAAGCACTCCGAATCCACAATGGGTTTCAATTCACTACAGGTGAAAACGACTGCTCACTTCAAGAAATTATACAAAAATTCGATGAGTTCGTCATGGGCGAACAAAATGAAACTTACGAACGTTTCAAATTCAATAAGAGAAACCAAGCACACGGAGAAACCGTCGACACATTCCTGGCAGATCTTAGACGACTTGCTAAAAGCTGCAACTTTTGCAACGATTGCAGAGACTCATTGATACGAGACAAAATTGTCACGGGCATTGAAGACCAACAGGCTCGCACAGACTTACTAAAGGAAAGGCAACTCACACTGGAAAAGTGTATAGACATCTGCCGTTCTGCAGAGGACGCCGCAACCCAGGGCAAAGCCGTTCAAGACTCCATGACAGCAGACGTAGAGGCAGTGAAATAGAACCAGAACCAAAGACAACTTACGAATCGTAACCCTCAGCGCCCCTGTCCCAGTGCACAAACGCAATCTCAACACCAACACGTACCTAGTAAGCTCACTTCATCCTGCCGATTTTGTGGCTATTCCAACCACCCACGGACTCAATGTCCAGCTCGTACAGCACGTTGCAACACCTGCAACAAACTCGGACATTACCAAAAGGTTTGTCGCTCAGGGACTGAACATGCCTCCGAGAGATTAGAGCCCAGGTCCAAACAAGTGGCTGAGGTGCAGTTCAACTTGGATTTACTTCCTGTCTCAGAAGATAAACCTCCTTATGCGTTTCTTGGACAAGTGTACCAACTCACAGATGACAGCGATTGGACAGTTGGGATCCAGGTAGACGGACATCTACACCCTTTCAAGCTGGACATTGGTGCTTCAGTCACAGTCATGGGTGAAAAAGACATCAATGTTGCCCCCGATGAACTTAAACGACCAGGCAAACTACTCCATGCAGTGGGGGGACAAAACTTGACTGTTCTAGGCTACACAACAAAGACCTTGAGTCACAAAGACAAGAGAATGGTAGAGAAAACGTATGTTGTGAAAGAGCAACAGCGCTCGTTCCTGGGCCCACGATGCATGTGTCAAGTTGGGATTAGTCACGAGAGTACAAAAACTTGAAGAACCGAAGCCAGATTTCAAGCGAGAATTTCCCAAACTTTTCCCAGTCTGGGCAAGTTGAAAGAACCTTACACCATCAAACTGCATGAAAACATAGAGCCATCGCACATCTACACACCTAGGAAAATAGCCCTCTTGCCTAAGGTAAAAAAAAACCCCAGCTAGAACAGATGTTGGATCAAGGTGTTATTTCAAAGGTAACAGACCCCACAGACTGGTGTGCAGAAATGGTAGTCGTCCCTAAACAAGACGGTTCAATTTGCATAAGTGTCGACTTAACAGCTCTCAACAAAGCCGTCAAACGAGAAGACCATCCTTTGAGGTCCGTAGAGGAAGACCTTGCACAGTTCGCAGGCAGTAAATTTTTCACAAAACTGGATGCAAAATTGGGTTTCTGGCAAATTCCGCTATCAGAGGAATCTCGAAAGTACACTACCTTCCTGACTCCATTTGGCCGATTCTGCATGAATAGGCTACCCTTTGGAATTTCATCAGCATCAGAGGTTTTCCACCGCACAATGGCAGAGATTCTTGGTGAGCAATATGGCATAGTATGTCACATCGACGACATCATCATACATGCCCCAGACAAAGACACTCACGACAAACGAGTACGAGAGGTGATGAAATGTCTCCAAGGCGCAGGCCTCACTTTGAATGAAAAATGTTCTTTATCCAAGTCCTCGCTAAAATTTCTCGGACACATCATTGACGCTTCCGGCATCCATGTCGACCCACATAAAGTCAAAGCCGTCATTGAGTTTCCGCAACCACAAGATGTTCCAGGCTTACAAAGGTTCCTTGGCATGGTCAAGCAGATGACGAGATTCACTCCAGGATTAGCACCAATAACAGATCCTCTACGCTCTCTCCTCAAAAAGGAAAATGAATGGATATAGGAACAACCACATATGAATGCCTTCAAAACTATTAAAGAACACTTCACAACAACCCCGGTGCTAGCACACTACTCCCCAAAACTGAAAACCATCATTACAGCCGACGCATCGAAAGGAGGACTAGGAGCTGTCCTTGTTCAGGTCCAAACTGATGGTTCCAGAAAGCCTGTGAGTTACATATCTCGCACTATGACGGAGGCTAAGAAGCTGTACGCAGTGATCGAAAAAGAAGCATTGGCAGCCACTTGGTCTTCCGAAAGATTCAGTGAATATATACAAGGTATGGAGTATACCATTTAAACGGACCACAAGCCCCTAGTTGCCCTTCTTATTTCTAAAGAGCTCTCCAAGCTCCCACCACGCATTCTGAGATTCCGCCTTCGACTTGCCCGATTCAATCCAGAAGTTATTCATGTCTCTGGATAAAGCCAGATCTCAGCTGACACTCTTTCAAGAGCTCTGTCAAGTGACTCCAATTTAGCAGACATTTATTTTCATGAAGAGGTTCAAGCTATGGAGGAGCAAGCCTTTAACTCACTTCCAGCAACCTCAAACAAAAGTGCAGAAATAATCCTCCACCAAAAGGCTGATGCTGAAATTGCTGAAATTCGCAAATACTGTGACACTGGATGGCCGACATATATGCCTACCAACACACTTCTGAAGCAATATTGGTCTAACCAGCAACATTTCACGATTGTAAACGACCCCCTTCTTTTCAATGATAGAATCGTCATCCCACGAGACCTGAGAATATACATCCTCAACCGGCTTCACGAAAGTCATCTCGGAATTACCAAATGCAGAGCATTGGATCAGAACTCAGTTTGGTGGCCCAATATCTCAAACGAAATTGAAAACATGATTTAAAAATGACTGATCTGGGCTAAACTGAGACCGGACGTTAGAGAACCACTTCTTCCGTCCTCCTTCCCGAACCGACCCTGGTCACGAGTGGCAGCAGACTTGTTCTATCTCAAAGGCAAAAACTACCTGGCAGTAACGGATTACTATTCTCGATGACCAGAAATAAGGATACTAAAAGAGCTGTCAAGTGGACTTGTGATCATCAAGCTGAAATCCATCATAGCGACACATGGAATACCCGATGTCATAGTCTCAGACAATGGGCCCCAATTTACAAGTACGCAGTTCCAAATATTTGCTCAAAACTACGGTTTTCCCCTCATTACCAGCTCACCCCGATATCCCCAAAGTAACGGCATGATTGAGCGAGCCATTCAAACTCTTAAGAAACTATTGAAAAAGGCTGACGACCCCTACATTGCACCAGAGACTCTTAAATATAGAGACAGGAAACGAGGCATCGCAGTCCGTGACAACAGTGCATTTGCGAGCGTACCCGCTGAAGGCGATCTAAAAATAACCAGGCGCAGTATCGACAGCGAAGCGCGTCGCGTCTATCCCAGCGAGGCCTAGGCCCTAGGCCTTATCGAAACCCGTCGAAACGAAGCGCGTCGCGTCTAGCGAGACCTAGGCCTAGTTTTCTGCGGCTTAGGCCTAGCGCTATCAGAGAACTGGCCAAGGTTGCATGTGTAAACAATGCCTCTACAATTCTATACTCTTCTGGTCTACAGAAAAGGTTACACATGTTGATGTAAACAGGACAACAGATTTAAAAATTGAATTCTAGATCTAGGCATAGTTATAAAATAATGTCGATCTAGCATAAAACCAAAAAATGTCTTGATAACGTAGACCGAAAACTAGATCTAGAATCTACATCTAGATTATCTAGATCTAGATCTAGATTTTACAGATCTAATCTAGAGTGTCAGTGGTTACATAAGAAAAAGTCATCTAGATCTAGATCTAGATCTATAGGCTTCCAGCATAATAAAAATATGCCTGCCTTAGCCTAAATACACGTTGATCTAGATTCTAGATTTAGCTTACAACATAAGCAGTTTAATTTAAAATAGCCTATATAAAGGTTAATACATTTTTACTTATTTTACTAATTAGTTACATAGCCATGCATGGGGTCTGTACTCTGGGTAGGGAAGAGTTGAAGAGGAAAGAAAGAGAGCATGCAATAGCATATTAGATCTATAGGCCTATAGGCAACGGTGAGGAAAGGCAACAAACTGTAGAAACAGAAAACAGATTTCGTTTTGTGTAGGCTAGGCATATGGATAAAAACAGGAATACAAAGCGACAGATCGAACTCACCAGAGGCCTATATATATATTATATACTGAGGTGCAAAAGAAACGCGAATTTTTATTACAACACAATGATTGACAAAATACAACACATAGGTTTCAAGTTATTTGTTGTGTTTATTAGCTGAAACTTTGCACACTTCTTGAGTGACATAGCTGACATGAACTGAGGGTCCAACACATTCATCTGAGCTCACGTTGACCTTGACCTTGGTGAGCAAACTTAGTAATGCGTGTGGCCTCCACGTGCAGCGATTATAGCGAGGCATCTTCTGCTCATAGAGTTAATCAAACGGTTGATCTGGCCATTTTGGATGCCACCGAAGATCTGGATGATGGCTGCAGTCAACTGGGCTGCTGTTCGAGGTCGTGGCTGCGTCTGGTTAAGCTGTCTTTAGATCATGTCCAACAAATGTTTAATAGGGTTCAAGTCAGGTGAGCGAGGTGAGTGTGCCAATAAATTGACATTGTTCTGCGCCAAGAAGTTCTGGGTAGCACGTGTGGTATGTGGTCGTGCGTTGTCTTGTTGATATAGGCAGTTAGGATGGCTCTGTAGAAAAGGCACCACATGAGGTGCCAAGACTTGTGCAATGTAACGCTGAGCCGTGACGCCGTGTCTACGTCCTGGACAATGTTCTGGAAGATGATAGGTCCCACTCTATGATTCAACGCCATGGTTCCCCTTATCATCACGCTCTCGCCTCCCCAGGGGTCACGCTCCAGAATGTTGTTGTCGTCATAGCGAGTCGTGTCTCTACGCCACACACGGACACGGACACGGCCATTCACTGGATCGACACAGAACCTGCTTTCATCACTGAAGAGGACTCTCCTCCACTGTGCGTTCTGCCAGTTGACATGCGCCTGTGCCCACTATATCCGTTGCTGTAGATGCCTTGGTGTTAGGACAGCTCCCTGGTAAGGACGCCTGCAGTGAAGACCAGCAGTCACTAACCTCCGTGGAGCAGTCCAGCAGCTAAGTTGGCTTCCAGTCGTTCCCATGATTGTTCTGACAGTCTTTGCACCCGGCAGAAACGGATCGAGGCGGTGCTGACGAATGATGACACAATCATGGGGCCGGAGTTGTCCCCCTTGGTCTGCTGTGGTCGCTTGTAATTGGTTCTGAAGGTGATAAATTGTGCTTGGGTGGACACCAAAAACCTGGGACACCTGTTCCACCGACTCACCGGCCGCCAGTCGCCCGACAGCTCTTTCTCTGTTTTCTCTTGATAACCTTGGCATGTCTGTAGCTCGTCTGTTTCGATATGAATGCAACACTTCGAGGCGCGGATTTTATAGGCATACGCCCAGGACTGAGTGAGCATAAACTCACGACTGACAACAAGTTGCAAATGTGTCCCAGCGGTGAGTGATGACTCGTGAGTTGTGTATTGCTTACGCAGCCAATGACATCTTTGCGATGCTCAAAAGTGCCCAGTCAAGACGCTCTCGAGGCAAGTGTTGAATGATATAAGTTCACATCACACAACTATGAACTCGGCATTGGGCCATTACAACAACATAAAAAGATTCGCGTTTTTTTGTGCACCTCACCATATATATATATATAGGCTTCGTCTAGATCTAGATCTAGACTAGATCTGGTCCTAGGCCCACTATATTTAATTAATTAGGCCTTTCTAGACCTAGACTCTAGTACTAATTGACCTGGACACTGATACTAGATCTACAATCTATTATCTAATTTAGATCTAGATATCTATATCTCTAGGGTTCTAGGTCTAGAGTCTAGGTATTCTAGATCTAGATCTAGATCTAGATTCTAGATCTAAATCTAGAGATATCTAGATTCTAGTTAGGCCTACACATTAGAAAAACGATATTAAGTAAGGTTAACGAAAAAGTACATGTGCAAATTCTTACATTTCAGGGTCCTTTGGAAAGCTAAAGAATGCTAGGGCTGGTATTTATGCGAACTTGAATTGGTACGGACGCAGACTGCCGCAGAACACCACATACACTTGCGACTGCCGCCAGCCGCCATTAGCTTTGTTTACCGCGCCTCGTTTCACAATCAGCTGGTGACCTGGATACGCGATAAAAGGCTTCGTTTCCGCTCTCTATAATTAAATACTCTCTGATTGCACTTTTATATTACAGGGCCACTCCTCTTCTAAACAAATTTTCTCCCAGTGAGCTTTTAATGGGCCGGAAATTGCAGACAAAATTGCCCATCACGAAACAAAAGCTACACCCTCAATCTCCAAATCCCCAGTGCTTCTCCAAGAAAGGGAGAATAAGTACAGAGAAGACATGTACAAGCAGTACAACATGCGCCACCTCGTCAGAAAGCCATAGCTGAGTTTGAACCCTGGAGACAACATCTACGTCAAAGACATGGGACGGAATGCAAAAGTAATCAAACAACACCGAGCCCGAGATCATACATCATTCAGCCGGACAACAGTGACTCTTCAACACAGAGGAACAGAAAAGCCCTCAAAACAAATGATCCTCAGGATGAACAAATTATAGGCCTACCCATGCAAGACCACGAACAGATACAGAATACTCCGGTGGTTCACAGCGAGCCCCCACCTGTGTCTCTATAACAACAGCCGTTAACTCCTCAAGCTACCAGTACCAGCAGCTTTGGGAGGACCATCAAGCCACCTCAGGGGCTTGACTTGTAAAACATCTTAGGGAGAGATGGCTAATGTAACTAATTAGTAAAATAGGTAAAAATGTATTAACCTTTATTATCTTAAATTACTGATATGTTGTTAGCTAGATCAACATGTATTTAGGCTAAGGCAGGCATATAATTATGCTACAAGCCTATAGATCTAGATCTAGATGACTTGTTTTCTTATGTAACTAGGCCTGCTGACAAGAATCTAGATCTAGATTAGATCTAGAGCTACATTCTAGATCTACATTCTAGATCTAGATCTAGTCTAGTTTTCAGGCTACGTTATCAAGACATTTTTTGGTTTTATGCTAGATCGACATTATTTTATAACTAGAATAATTGATATTATATCTGTTGTCCAGTTTTCATCAACATGTGTAACCTATTCTCTAGACTAGAAGAGTATAGAATTGCAGAGGCATTGCTTACAAATGCAACCTTGGCCAGTTCTCTGATTACGCTAAGCCGCAGAAAGCTAAGCCTAGGCCTCGCTAGACGCGACGCGCTTCGCTGTCGATACTGCGCCTGGTCATTATTTTTAGATCGCTATCAGCGCATACGCTCGCAAATGCACTGTTGTCACGGACCGCGACGCCTCGTTTCCTGTCTCTATATTTAAGAGTCTCTATAAAAGCCTAGGGGAAGGGAGCATAAGGCAACAGCGAAGTTCATGAAAAAAACATTCGCTACTCTTCTAGAGTCAACTGCCCTTGCTTGAGCTATGGTGTGACGAGTGAATATAGGGGTATTCCCTAGAGGTCTCTATAGGAATACTTTATACCTCTTGTTGGCCCCTCTAATCACTCTGTCTCGTAACCATCAAATAAAGAGTATTTCTGTATATTTATCTCAAGGATTTTTGTGTGCTCCAATTGTATTGCGTTTGAGAAAAAGGAGATGAAAATTCACTATCTGTTCAAAAAAATAAAATCACACGGCACTCGAATTGTTCTGCAACGCTTCGAATAGCTGTGAATAGTGCAAAAATCACGAATGTTGAATAGCAAAGTCGAATGGGCTCAGCTCTAGTGCTGAGTGGGTAATGTTATAAAAATAACATTTTGTTGCTTCAATTGGTGTTCTCAGGACCAACGTGAAAAACCCCAAAGTTTAGGATTTTTTTCCGGACTGACTTTTTCTATTCTTTGATTTTTACGAAGTTCATGTCTGTGGTTACTTAAAACTGCTTCAACATTTGTGTCTCGGCGCGGTGGAATCAGGCACTTGTCTTATAGAGTCATTGGTATCATTTGCTTTGCTTTCATTGAAAAAAAACCCACCCATCTATCTTAAATAGAAGTCAAGATATTTGCGATTGAAGGGGATGAGCTCACTTGATTTCAATGATGAAATTTTCGGGAAAATGGCCGCCAAAGTTGGTAACTCCAATAGCGGAAGAGTACTTGAAAACTGAAAAGTGACATAATGTGCGTCATAATCAACGTCTTTCAGTAAAATTTCACTCGTAAATGTGTTTTTGTATGGCCATGTAAGGGATTGAGTAAAAAAACAACAACCAGAAAATAGATTTTTTTTAAACCAAACCTATAGAAAAATGAGTGTTTCTCCAGTTTCGCTATTTTGGTTTAACCATGATGCCTCACATTTATTGACCATTGTCACCCAAAAGAGATGGTACCTTTATTCAAACAAAATCCGAAAAATCGAGCCATCAGCATGCTGAGCGCGCTGCTGTTGCGAGGACGTTCAACATCAGCAGAAGGGCTATTAGCCACCTGAGAAAACGGTATGCTGATATTTGGCCTATTCAGCACCGACCCAGAACTGGCCGTCCAAAGGTAACAATGCCATTTATAAACCGGTATATCAGGACAGTGCGCCAGAGAAATCATTACGAGACAATTTCCTGTACTTTTACAGGCCTACTGTTCGTCGAAAACTGTGGGAATTCATGACTGAAGCTAGGATGCCCACCAACAGACTGTGTTTACAGCCAAAACACTGTTGGGCTAGGATAAACTGGTCACAGCTACACCATGGATGGACCAGGAATAGTGGGACACCGTCACCCATCTCATACGATTCTCAATTTCAGATTAAACCCCATGATGAGAGTGCAAACGTATACTCGAGACCACTTGAACCCTGTCTGCCTTTTTTTTCAACAACTCAATCAGCCTATAACATTATAACAGGACAATGCACTGGCACATCGAGCACTCCAATCGGAATTAAATTCTTTAAAAAAGAAGAATAACCGCGCTGCAATGAATCTACGGCCTGCCAATTCAACAGACTGTAACCAAATTGAGCACCTGTGGGAAAAGATTAACTGTGTTGCTCATGAATCCCGGTCCCAGAACCAGTTTACAGCTGCAGCACAGCAAGCCCTAACCAATGCCTGAAACAACACTGTGCCGGACGACTTGTGTGCTCTATATGCAGGAGATGCACTGATTTGTTGAAAGTACATGAAGATCACACGGTGGACCGAAGTGTGACTTTTTGATTATACCCCTATCGCCAAAGTCTTGATGTATCTATGGAACACTTAATATCAATTTCATAGTCGAAAGAATTCTTATTTTTCAACAGTAACGTCGAACCGATCGAACGTAATATAGGGTGGTACCTTTCATTTAATCGCTAGTTATAGCAGCAGTTACTAACACACTACAACTAGCCAGTCTTGAGCAACCGCTTAAATGTTTTAGAATTTGTTGTTTCTCTGAAATCCTAGGGTAAGGAGAAACTTTCCCCCCAAAAAAGATCTTAATTTCATTCTAGGGGACTGAATTTTGTTGCGTCAATGGATGACCGTAACTGAACAGATGGAACATACGGTGTTAAAAGCTCAGATAGATACGATGGGACTTTATTGTTAAGATATTTATAGCAGATGGTAGAAATTTTGTAATAGATTCTTTTACCAAGTGGAAGCTAATTCCGAGCTTTTAATTTTTGATGCAGGATCTTTCTTCTCTTTCTTCAATAGTAGTCTTTTGTGTTAGGCCACTTGGGCCAAGCTTTGTGCCATTGGCAATTTCTTCATTCTTTCACATGAAATACAAAACAGAACAGAATTGCATTAGTCATATTTTGACAAGACAAGAGAGACAGATAGCATGCATGCAATATCCGTTGTTTTAAGGTGCCTTACTGGTTCTTCTGAGATCAAGGTACATACATTGAATAACATGATTTATTCGGTTGTTCATGGACATGTCTGCACCTAAATGGAAACCAATAATGATGAGATAGAACTTTGCAAATCAGTATAGAATCTGTGGAATATATATTATCCTCGATTTGTTCACGTTTGCACCCAATCCGTTATGGCTTGAGTTTAGATCTTAAAGAGCTTAAAATTATTCTAACGGATCTTGAAAACATATTTTTCCTCCGGCAGGATCTTCAAGTAGGACAATACCAGGTGTCATGCTTTGTTGGGAAAAAGGGATAGATACAATTAAATATATGCGATTATGCCAAAGGGACAAAGTGAAGGTTTTGTGAAGGAAGGCTTATTGTATGTTTTGTAAAGGGAGACTAGGCGTTATGTTGTTCAAAGAAAGACGAGATGCAAGCTTATGTGAAGGACAGACACGGTTATGTTTAATGAAGGGGGCATGTTGTTATGTTTTGTGAAGGGGGACTAACTGTTATGTGTTATGAAGGAAGACTAAGCGTTATATTTTGTGAAAGGGGACTAACTGTGTTATGTGTTATGAGGGAAGACTAAGCGTTATATTTTGTGAAGGGGGACTAACTGAGTTATGTGTTATGAAGGAAGACTAAGCGTTATATTTTGTGAAGGGGGACTAACTGTGTTATGTGTTATGAAGGAAGACCAAGCGTTTTATTTTGTGAAGGGGGACAAAGTATGTGAACGGAGCTATATGTTATGCTTAGTGAAGGGGACTAAGTGCAAGGTTTTGTAAGACATCAAAATGTGTCCCGTGGGATGTTAAATTTTTACCAACATCCCTGTACTAGTTGTGCACAAGAGTGTGGTGGTTTTGCGTTGTTGTTGTGGCTATTGCAGTTGCTTGTTGTTGTTGTTGTTGTTGTTGTTGTTGTTGTTGTTGTTGTTGTTGTTGTTGTTGTTGTTGTTGTTGAAAATGATGATGATGATGATGATGATGATGATGATGATACCCAGCTATAGACAGTGAAAGATCTTGTCAGTATGTAAATGTTTTAGCGCCTATGTGGAAGCTTGCACTGTATGCTTCCCAAGAAGTTCAGGTTGTTTCAGAATGCTCTCAGGTCTACTGGGGTAATAGTATAGATTGTGGAGCGCATAGAACTTGCAGTTGAGCGGAGATTGTGGGTGGTTGGCGGGTGCTCTGGTGTGGTTTGCTCCTTCTTTCCTATCAAACATCTATCATCCTTATCTCCCCTTGTTCTTTTTTATGTTTGTTACTCTCTTGTAACACCTCTCTAATCTTCTGGCGTTCATATGACCTTATGCAGTTGCAGTTGCGAGCGCTGTAAAACCTCTACTAAAACTAAACTAAAAACTGAGCGGAGATTTGCGCTATACAAATGCTATTCATTATTATTATGATGATGATGATGATAATGATGATGATGATGATGATGATGATGATGATGATGATGATGATGATGATGAT
>NW_004797278.1:2708196-2709378 GCF_000002075.1 Aplysia californica | reverse complement strand
CGTGATTTACGGCAAGAAAATTCAATCAATATTTCTCTCCCTCTGCAGTCGATAGGATTGCTGTAATGAGTACTTCGATGCCGTCTCTTTACAAAACATAATTCCTTTGTGTTAATATACGGCCAGGGACCGTCACGAGATGTTTCGGTTTGTTTGTTTGTTTGTTTGTTTGTTTGTTGTTGTTTTTTCATAAGGGTTTTACCGGACACTGTGTTATCTGTTTTAATACCTAGAAGTAAAGTAACCAATTGGTAATGATAATTTAAGGAATACATAAACACAACTGCTCACCATCCTTCACACATTACAATGAAATGATCAAAAAGAGTGTAACAACAGGTCATTCACCAAATGAGACTCTAAGACGCCACCGCTGGCAGTACCTAAGTGAACCGAATTACGATATTATATTTTAGGCGCAAAACACTGCTAAAAATAACCGAGTTAGCTTGCAGATTTTAACATCAATTCCGGGTAGGGGTGGGAGGGGAGGACTTTGATTTTTTTCTGGCATAAAGTCCAAGGGTGGAGGAGGGGGGGGTGGACATTGACCCCCTAATCACAACCCGGAAAATCATAACCGACCAATGTCCAGAGCCCAGATTAAGATTAAACACAGGGTGTGACGTCACTCAGTGATTACTCCTGGCTCGAGAGATTGTCCGCCATGACCTCGTGTGAACCTGAAGGTGTCTGTTGTTTATCTCATTGCTTGCCCACTTCTTCTTTTTCTCTTCTTTTTGTCTGTCTGTCTTTCTCTGTTTCTCTGTCTCTTTCTCTGTTTCAGACACTCTGTCCCTCCCTTTCTTACTCTCACTCACTCACACACACACACACACACACACACACACACACACACAAACACACATACTCATACTTTCCATGCTACCTATCTTCCTACCTACCTATCTTCCTACCTACCTATACCGACCGACTTACCGACTTACCGACTTACCGACTTACCGACCTACCGACCTACGAACCTACGAACTTAACTGCCCACCTGCCTTCCCTCCTGACTACATTCATGCATTCAGAGAAAGAGAAAGAAAGAGAGGCACAGAGAGACAGTTAAAGATAGAGAGAGATATCGAGAGCTAGAGAAAGAGAAAGAGAGAGATTGAGAAATAAAGAGAGAAAGAGAAAGAGTGATAGAAAGGATGTGTCTGTGTGTGTGTGTGT
>NW_004797278.1:2706673-2708096 GCF_000002075.1 Aplysia californica | reverse complement strand
GAGAGAGGGAGAGGGGTGGGTGGGTAGGGGAGAGGGAGAGACAGAGAAAGAAAGACAAGAGGGGGTGTTGGGTCCGATTTAAACTGTCAATCTCGTTTCCTCCGCCCAGACTGCTATCAGAAGTCACACGTGGATACGTAAGTGAAAGAACAAACACCAGTCTCCTACCTTAAGTCATGACTAAACCCTACCCAAACATACAACAAATGCCTAAACACACTACTTTGGCGCTGTTTTATTGCCTGCGATAATAGTAACATTATAGACAAGTGACTGTAAGCCAACATTACACTCGGAGATATTTCCTCGGGCAATCCCCGCCTTGTTTTTAAGTAAGCCATAGACGATTATAATATTCTAGACCGTGCACTGTCATGGACACCGTCCTTTACTTTCTATAAAAACTTCACACGCCAAGGGCGCGCCAAATCGAAGGGGAAGACACCATTCTCGCGACAGTCAAGTGCGCACGACATTCCCCCCCCTTTTTTTTCCCCATCCCCTTGACTCTCATAGTTTGGCTCCAAATTGAGTCAAAAGGTTTGTTTCACAATGCACCAGAATTACATCAAAGTGCAAAGATCTAGGATATTGTAATTCATGACAAGTCTATGGCGAGAACAAAAGCAGTGATCAGGACGAGCATTGTGTGTTTACGTTTTCGCTCTTCACAGCGTGCCGGATTAAAAGATTAGCTGGCTGGTCCTTCCGTACGGGTCAGTGGTGTGCTGGCTTTTCTTCGAGCCGCTCGTGTTTAGAGAGGTGCTTATCCTAACTCGCTAACCCAAGCTTACAATAGAAGGCAGATCGCCTGAGTGCTGTGATTGAATCGAAAGTAGGGGGATTTACTTAGGATCCGACAAACAAATAAATCAAGGCCAGAGAAAGCATAATCGTTGGTAAGCTGGCCAACTGTTTTTAGCATAGAATGCAACTTTTTTCAGAAGAGAAAATAAGCTGTTTTGATCTATTAAAACCACCCAAATCATGCATTAAATTGTATGTATTTATTCATTCATTTATGCATTTATTTATGTATTTGTAAATGTATTTATGCATTTATTTGTGTATTTATTCTCAACATTTAAAGATAGAATTTCAACAAAAATATTTCTCAACAACAAGCAGCTACACTGTAGATGGAGAAGCTGCAATGTATTTATTTTTCAAAATGTTGGGCTCAGTACATCAGAATTGCTGGCCAATGTATTGTTCTTTTAGGTGACTGACTGATTGTAGATTAAATCTTTTACTCATCCATCGATACGAGTCTAGATCATTTCAGGGGTGAGCTGCTTATACCTGCCTGGCATAGCCAACTTGGGCCCAACGTGGATTTCAGAAACTCTGCAAAAAGACAGAAGAACAATATACGTGGGGTTTTTGTGTGTGTGTGTGTTTGTATGTGTGTGTGTGTGTGTGT
>NW_004797278.1:2702328-2706573 GCF_000002075.1 Aplysia californica | reverse complement strand
GGGGGTTTGGGGGAGGTTCATTTTTAGATTTCATTCATCAAACCCATTCGATTAAATCATATTTATTGACAAATTACTGTACCAGCATGAAATAAATTACTTGAGTTTCCATTACCAACAATATCAAATTTAAGTATATTTTTGACATGCATAGTCTCGTAATGACTAGTTCCTGAAACTGAATCTGTTTTCTGTTTTAAGGTGATACAAAGGCAAATCATCACTTCTGTTGGCATCATTTTTGGGCTATTTGTGGATGACCCTGGTTCAAATCCTAACTGGCCGTTCTTGAACATGGTTTTTTTTAAAACACAACCTTATCGGGCATAAACGCAAAATTATGTACAGGTTCTATGGGAGTTCGACACAAAAGGTACATCACACTAGAGCTCATGAAAACGTTCAGTATGTTCTTGAGATTATTCCTGATGTGACTATAATGTTACGAGTAGTTACTCTGCTTCAAGGTGAATAGTATTTGGGTGGTACAGAGTCTAGCATATTTCAACTGAGGCTGCCCAAATAATATAATAATCATAATACACGTTATAATACATACCCCAACAAAAGACGTGTCGGTTGGAAAGCCGCTTGTTCAATTTTAGTCGGGGCGGGTCGTGATTCGTGAGCCATAGGCCCAGCTGGAGCTTTAAAAAAAATATAATTTTGAGTTCGGATTAAAATTCTAATGTCATATTCGTAATCAGCGCATCAAAATTAGCAAAGTCCTCACAAACCACCTGGTTTAAATGCATATTAACAATTTTACCAATTTTCCTTTAAAAACCCATTCATTTTTTATTCCTGCTTTGGGTCCACTGACGTCGACTATTTAGAACCCTGTGCCGAGGATACAGCCTTGGGACGCAGTGTGTGGGATAAGACGGCCAGCAGACCAACAGGCAAGACGTGTCTTTCCGAATTGACGGACACACAAGACTGAAACGACCCTACCGATTTTCTTCCTCCTGGCAAAAAATCGGGCCATGTCCGCATGGGTAATTTGGTCAAAATCGACTGTCGAATCTTTTTGCAAGAAGTAACACAAAATGTCAGAGTGGCTTGCCTTAACACCAGGTCATGTCGTAATAAAGCGGATGAATTATATGATTTAATTATTGTAAAGAAACTCGAAATTTTCTGTATTAGTAATTACAGAATAATGGTTGAAGGAGTACGGTGATAAAGCTATTTTATCAGTAAAATTCCCTGTTGATTATTTAATACAGTTTTTCCCTCGTGTCGGGCGTAGAGTAGGAGGAGGAGTAGCGTTCATTTATAAAACAAATTTAGCACAAGTTTGTTTATAGAGAAAACTCTCTTTGTATTTTAAAGGAAATGAACAAGGGGCAAAAATTTTACCTTCGATTTTCTCAAAAAAATTATTTTCTGGGAAAGCCCCCTTGTGCTTAAGAGTGACCATATTATAAAAATCCACTATATGAATAACTTAAAATGCACTAGAAACTGTTATTATCAAGAAAGATTGTGAAGCAGCCTCTCCGGCGCTCAACACAACTCCCCCAAATTGTGAGCCCCGTTCAATCCAAGATCTTAATTACGTACATCTGGTGAAGTTGACTGGAAACCAACGAACATTGTAACCAGAACATATTATAATCTAATCTTGTTACTTCATACAGTGGAGTCCACTTATAACGAGTCCTGAAACAACGAGAAGTCTGTTATAAAGACACTGTTCTAAAACGCCGTTTTTTTCCCTTCTTTATCTTCGTAAATAAAATACTGCTATTGCGCAATCAGACCGTCACGCGAGTCGTTTATAACGTAATATGGCTGCTGCTGTGCCCAGCGCACAGACCAATTAAACATTATTATAAAACCTTGCCAGTTGAGAAAGTTGTCGGTGATCCAGCGAAACAAGGAATGGGAGAGCCCACGTGAACCAACAATGAAGGCCGGAGAGAATGAGTGTCTGGAAACCAACGAACATTGTAACCAGAACATTATAATCTAACCTTGTTACTTCATACAGTGGGGTCCACTTATAACGAGTCCTGAAACAACGAGAAGTCTGTTATAAAGACACTGTTCTAAAACCCCGTTTTTTTCCCTTCTTTCTGCCTGACACAGGCAGAACGCATCGCGTGATAGGCCAGGCCAGCCCAGTCTAGATTATCTAGGCATACCGTGCCTCTCACTTCTCTGGTGCGGGATGGAGAGGTCACAATGCTGTGATAGAAGGATGGAGTGAATGTAAGACGTGTGCAAGCAGTCGCAACGCACCACAGTATGGGGAGGGGTGGGGGACAACACTGCGGGCGAGTTAACCTAGAGCCAGAGCCCCTTCTTTCTGATCGCCAAGGCCGATTTGTCAATATTGCTAGTGCTAGAGAAAGAAACCTGATTCGATTTTTGATCAAGTAAGACCTAGACATCATGTTGAACAAATAATCATCAGGGGAAATACAAAAAGGTAGAAACAGAACGCCAAATCATAGATTAGGCCTACTTTACTATTTCCATTGAATTTATTACTGGATCCCTTGTAACGAGAATCCTGCTATAGCGGACATTTCACACCGGTCCCCTCCCTCTCGTTATAACAGGATTCCACTGTATTACTTTAACTTGTTCATCCTCTGTTGCCGTTCGCAAGGGCAGATGTTGTAGACCAACTCTGCGGTTCTTTCAGTTGGGATGCTATAGTTTCGCAGGCTTCTCTTGACTCCCTCAATCCATCTTTTGCATGGCCTACCTCTCCCTTTATAGCCTTGGTACTTGATGGTATAGGCTCTCGAAGTTGGCGGTTACGTGACATTCGTAATAGATGGCCAAATCATTTTATTCCTCGTTTTTTCTATGAAATGCAGACAGGACCCTGTAAAAAAGTTGCTCTTACTTATTATTAATTTATGTGCCTGTCTTTTCTTGTGATATTTAGTGTTTTGCGAAACCATTTCATCTCTTAAAGATCGAATGACAACCTGTCTCGGATAAGGGCCAAAAAATCTTGGAGGTCCCTTGTGCAAATTGCGCAAGTTAAACATCCTTTAGATTGAAATCGATTAAAGTAGGCTTCAGCCACCAGCAGGGTAAAAGTCAACATTTCTATCAAAAACTGAAATTGAAAATATTCTAGGCTGTAGAATACATGCAGAGTACCTTCGAAATTGGAATAATATGGCTGCCTGACCTGAAGCAAGGGCCATACTTAGTAGGAAACACGCTCACATCGTAAAAATCAGTAGCCGACTACTCATTAGATCTAGCAGAAAAGAAAAAGATATAGTCAAGACACATGCATACATATTATGATTTTATTATTCTAAACGTAACGACGATGTCTCCCCTATGGAGCATATTAAGGAGGTAGGTCAAGACCTGAATCTAGAGAAGTAAATACTTTGACAATCTGCTTCCTCTTTGTCTACCGCCCAGGTAAAGCTGTATCATGCATAGTGCTGTAAGGTCTTCAGTCAAGACACAAAATGCCATTCATTTTGCAAGCAGTGATTTTGATTTCAAGGGTTTTACTTACACTTACAGTCTACGTCCAGCTTTAGTGTTGGTATAGATATTGAAGAGATACGCTGTCTCTTCGTATCCATGAAGATGTTTGAATGAGATAAAAAGGTGCGAGCTGAAAAGTAAAGGTTGGTTGTTGTTGGTTTTTTTTGTTGTTGATTATTTGTTTGTTTTGGAGTTCTGTTTTTTGTTGTTGTTTGTTTGTTTGTTTTTGGGTTGTTGTTGTTTTGTTTTTGTTGGGGGGGGGGGTGGGGGGGGAGCTCTCAGTTGACTCGTTTTTAGAAAAAAATGCTGTCTAGAGATTTATGCTCCTTGATCTGTTTTAGTTATTTTGCAACTGACATGAGGGAACTATGGTTCCGGCTGTCTCTCATAACTTCTGTTTATTGTGCGCTTATTCTCATGTCAAATTTCTCACCGCTGTTGTTCAGTTCGGTGATGTGGCTTTGGAGGCTTTGTTAGTTTGATTGAATATGCCTTTTTCTCTCTCGCACGCGTCTTGTGTTATTGTGTCCATTCAAATAAAAAATAATAGCGAAGGTAAAACACATCCCTGTCGTACTCCAGATCTTACTTTGAACCAGTCTGTATTGCCTTCCTTCGTTCTTACTGAGCTTCTGCTGTTGGTATATAGAGCTCTGACATTATCTAACAGTTGTCCTCTGACGCCATACTTTTCAAGTGTCTTCCAGAGGTTTGCATGGTTTACTCTGTCAAAAGCCTTCTCCTGGTCTATAAAGACGATGTTGGATTCTT
>NW_004797278.1:2697640-2702228 GCF_000002075.1 Aplysia californica | reverse complement strand
TGTGTGTGTGTGTGTGTGTGTGTGTGTGTGTGTGTGTGTGTGTGTGTGTGTGTGTGTGTGTGTGTGTGTGTGTGTGTGTGTGCCTGGAGAGAGGTCTCATTTATCGGCAAAGCTATATTTTGAGCAACGAGGTGAAAAGACCCAAAAAATCTAACCTGGTCAAAAATTTAAATTCAGTTTAATCCGGAAACACATTGACATGTTTAATCATTAAAATTATTTAATAACAAAATGAAAGAATATTATAATATTTTAGGTCTAATCGTGTTTTTATTAGTATTTTTGCAACATGTTGTACTTCACCAAATGTTGCAAATGTGCTAGAAATTTGTTTTTTCTGAAAACTTTGTTTTCATGTACTGTGTTACACAATGTGGCATATCTTTAAACTACTCAACATAATAAATTCAAACATTTAAAAACACACACACACACACACACACACACACACAAACACACACACACATACACACGCACACACACACACACACGTACACATGCACACACATCTGGCAAAGTGAGTTGTGAGTTAAGACTCGAAAGTAGTATTAAGCAAGTGTCGGTGACACGGTGATCAGATGGATAGGCATTGAGTTGTGCCCTTGAGCAAGACACAGCATTCATGGCTTTAAAAAAACCCCACAGATCGCTGCACAATGGCGACTAAGAATGGCATGCTAGTGAAATTATTCTGTATTGGTGTAAATAGTGTATTTATATTTGTGTATTATGTGTATGCCTTTATGTATGCATGTTGGTATTGTAAATTTTATTATTAAGTATATAAATGAATGTATGTATGTTTGTCATTGTAAACGAAATTTTTCGTCTGGGCTGATTAGAAATGCGATCTTTTTTTAATGCCAAAAAAGTGCAGTTCTCTCCCTAGATAACTCTATGATTTAACGTGCACTGTAATGGTGATGTTTCACGCTTTCATTATGATTTTCACAGCCTCTCTCACCCTGCATCAGGGTCTTGGCCACGAACAAGAACTTTCCACTTTTCTGTATATTATAATTCTCTGTCACTCTTCGCCAGGTCCCACGTGGCCTTCCCCCTGATCTCTTGCCGATTTTACGCCTTGCCCGCTCCAATTTAGGTTTGCTTCAAAGGCGGAAAACTGTAGGACACACCGTTGTTGGACAATCGAAGCAAGAATGACGAGATAGAACCCCCCTGCCCCCCCTTTCCCAAATAAATAAATAAATGGGAGATAAATAAATAAACAGACTTTTAAAATAAATGAATAACAAAATAAAAATTAATAAAAATTACAATTTTAAAACCTGTCACCCAAACAAATTCAACAAGGTGTAGATGTTGCTGTTCACAAAAAACCAAGGTGAACCCAAAAATGTCTCAAGGAAGGGAAGCAACTATGTAATATAACTCGTACACTTAATCAAGGTGAATTTATTTCCATTTACGTCCCTTTAATCTATTACATTGACTTTAGTCGGTTTTTGTAAGGTTTTACGGTGCTCGCAACTGCATAAAAGGTCATAAATATGAGCGCCAATGGGGTAAATGTCAGCAGAGAAGTCCAGACGAGGAATGAGGCTTACTCTGCTCATCTCTCTAGCCTCAACAGCACAAAGTCTGCTTCGACTATCAAGGCACCCCGGAAATAGCAGTTCACAAGAGAGTGACAAACATATAAAAGTAGTAGAGGAAAATGACGATAGTAAGGATGGGGAAAGAAAGCAGCATCTTCCCCCCTTAGTTGTTCCAGCACAGTATGAGCATTACATTGATAAATCAGCCCATTTACAATTCTACTGTGCATAAAAACGTATTAATATCCCCCCTTTGGAAATAAAAAGACAACTTCAGTCAGTGGCACCGTGGGTGGGGGAGGAGGGGAGGGCAGCTTTAGTCTATTAAATTACGTGTCTTTTGGTGATGCAGGTCCACTATTCGTGTCGAAAAAGGCGTCACAACACTCCAGTTAATTGTTTCTTTTAATGTAGAAGTTTTTAAAATCGCATCGGCACAACTTGGATCACTTAAAAGGTTTGATTCGACTCTGCCTGTTAGGACCAACTCGAGTGAAAAAACCAAGACACTCGATTTAAAAAAAATATTCCCGTACCTGAATCGAACTGGTGAGTCCGATGCGTGCGACGTCAAAGCGCCTAATCGATACACTACAGGCATCCGTAACGCAATTAGTTGACTTAAGGGGGGGGGGGGGGGTGCTACACCCCCAAAATCAAAATTCAGCTCAAAATCATGGAATTTGAGTTGTAGGCATTTTTAGCTTCCTCAGTCTCTCCTACAATTATTTCATGGCATAAGAACCCCCCAAAACCGTATTTTTTTTACCGTGCCGGGCATGTTTGTAACCGCCATTTCCTCATAAAGTCAGTATTTTATTTTTCTTTATCGGTCGTTTTCTCAAAATGCAACTTTTTTCTATACTTTTTTGAATAACTCCACCAGTTTTTATTCAATCTTCATGAAATTTTCACAGAATGAAGAGAAAAGGTAATACTAAAATTTTGTCTGTTAAATTTTTGTTATATGGAATAGATTTTTGTTGATGGTGTCTGGAGTGTGGATTTTAACGGATTTTTCGCAAACTTGAATGCTACCTCAGGAAAAAATTCATTAAAAATTGTCTAATTCGATTAGGAAAAAAACAACAAACAAATTTTTAGATCTAATGTTTGTGAACACCCATGCAAAAAACAATCAATTTCTAAGAGCGATAAGTGCGGTATTCATTACGTAAGATAGGTCAATAAAATCCAATATGGCGGCGTATCCATGGAAACGAAACATTTTTCTCAAATTTGATTGCGGATTTTAAGACTCCTTACTATGCTTGTTATATGTGTGAAATTTGGTAAAATTCGGTCCAGTAATAAGCGAGATAGCCTCCAGGTGTAGGCCCCCCCCCCCACCCCCCTTAAAAGCAAGCGTGGTTCGTCCATAGAGCACGGTCGTGCAAGGCCACCCAAAAGTTTTAATGTTCTATTACGTTAAACACACACAATTATAAAATAAAAGAAGCCAGAAACAAACACTAGCCAAATATTACATCAACATAAGATCCTCGCTGTCATTTCTGTGTCTATAGCGCTCTAAAACAAATACTATACCGTGCCAAAGTCTACGCGCTTTAACTTAACATAACAGGATATTCAATAGTGGTGACATGACCTATAAATCGCTCTTTGGGATGACCCAAGCAATGAATAGTGCCGAAACATAGCCCACAGTAGGCAGTCTACTATTCTATGCCAAAATTATGTGATCACCGGAGCAATCCAGCAGAGTGCTCAAGTGAACTGTGATTGAATCATTGTCTTGCCACCAGATTCTAGATGTATTTTAAGTGACTCTGTGACCGTGAACCCGAGGAAGGTGAACGTTACATACTTATGTGCGCGTCCTGTGAGTTGTGCCTTTGAAAGGTTTTGTAGCAGAGTGGTGAAAGTAATTACTTGCGTTTTCAGTTCCAATGCAGGATGACGCTGGTGGAGTGATGAAACCTCGTAACCCCAGAAAGGAAAATTTTACAGGAGAGACAAAAAACTGATTTTGTCGTGATGAAACCACGTAGTCAGCCGGCGGGTGGGTTACGAGGTTTCATCAGGACAGAGTTTGGGGGTTGCGAGTTTTCTCTCTGCTCATTTTGGTTGCAATATGCGTCTGTTGTTTGAAGCACCACAAAGTGATAAAGATGTTTTTTCAAGACCAATTAGTTTGGAGTTTGATTCCCGGTCAACTGAAGTCAAATAAATGTCGTTTCGTGTAGAGTTGTGAGGTTGGGTGAACCTATAATATGTTTCTGTGTCCTGCCTTCGGAACGTCAGCCCTTTCATCACGGAGGTGCAGCTTGAACTGGATGTTCATGTTTGGGGTGTACTTCAAACACCTGATGTCGGTGACAACAGGATCACCCGTTTTTCTACCTAGTCTTATAGACTTGTCGTAGCTTCCACACTTAGAATACTCCTTGAAGAAATTGTAATCCAACTATTTGTTTTGATAAGTTTCTTGTTTTGCTCTTGCCCTCCTGAAGAAATGGAGGTAGTCTTGGAGGACCTCGATGCGTGTTTTTCGAAGCGATCTCTTAATAGTTGAGTTCTCACTGTCAAATTCCATTTGTGTGTGTCCTTTGATAAATGTTTTTGTCCAATTGTGCTTCCATGTGTTGTTGAAAACAGGCTGAGAGAAACATTGGCTAGTGTGGCATTTCTGTATTGGTAACCACAGTTGTCGCTGTCGATGATGGTTTTCTGGATGTCCAGCTTTTCCTTCTTTAAATCCAATAGACATGAAGCAAACTCATTTGCCATAAGTCATCCTTCTGCTTCATGACACACGTAACAAGTAGTCTGGCGTGTTGCAGCATCCAATAGCGTAACGTTATGAAAGGCGAGCTTTGTTTTGTAATATAAGGCTGATGCTGAAGATCCATTGAAAGTACGGCCGTTTTAGGCTCATTACTGGCGAGAGATTTGATGGCTTCAGATTTATCTCGTTCCTTTTCTTTGCGCGCCGCCTCCTTTTCTAGAATGTGAGCATTCCAAAGATCCCCCAGCACATTGTCCACTTCGCGACTGATGCAAAGGTG
>NW_004797278.1:2686698-2697540 GCF_000002075.1 Aplysia californica | reverse complement strand
GGAGGGGGGGGTTGAGTGGGTTGGTAAATGTCTATTTGTGGGAATCTAACAGCTTAGGTCTGCATCAACCTAGTTTTCGAACACAATGCTACACCTTTCTTACAAAATCAAAGCAAGGAATGGGCATGTTGGTATGAATACTGAGGTGATAAGCTGTCTCTTTGTGTCCATGGAGATTCTTGGATGAGACAGGACGGGTTGCGAGCTGGTAGGTGACAGCGTTGGCCTTTTTAGTTCGCGTTTCTATTTTTCTGTCTATGGAACCGTTTTCGGGAAAAGTGCTGCCAAGTTATTTAAACTCCTTCACCTGTTACAGTTGTTTACTATTAAACATGGATGTTCAGGCGACTATGGTTTCGGCTCACTTTTATCATTTCTGTATGGATGTGCATATTTTCAGGTTAAATTTCTCGCAGCTAATGTTCAGTTCGGTAGTGAGATTTTGGAGGCTTTGTTGGTTTGGATCAATAAGACAATGGTCGTCTGCGAATAGAGAAGTTCATTTAGGCTTTCTGTCTTTTGTTTGCGTCTTGCGTTACTGTGTCCATATAATTATATTATAAACAGGAGGGGAGATAGAACGTATCCCTCTCGTACTCCAGATCTTACTTTGAACCAGTCTGTATTGCCTTCCTTCTTTCTTTCTGGGCCTCTGACAATAGCTAACATTTAATTTGTCCTCTGACGCCATAATTTTTTAGTGTCTTCCAGAGTTTTGCATGGTTTACTCTGTCAAAAGCCTTCTCCTGGTCTATAAAGACGATGTTGGATGTTGGAGTAAGTATCACAGGTCTGAGGTCCATGTCGATGATGTAGTTTGGAATCGTTCTCGAATCCTTGGCTGTATGTCTTTGTTTTCTGCACATCAAGATGAAAACAATTTGTTCAGGTCATTCCATCTGTACCAGGTCTTGATTTGGCTTAGTCTGTGTTGGAAAAATGTGCTCAGTGCGTAGGTTTAATATCATTTCTCCATTGCTGTTTCAGTCTGTATTTTTATCACCGTGTGGTCCCAAGTACTCTTCCCAGGGGTTCTTCTTTGTCCAACTCTGCCATTTAAGTCTCTCTAGATAAATATTATATTCTTTGTTCTTGATTGTGTTAATGTGTTTACTCAGGTATTGCAAATATGATTGCCTATTTACCTCCGTATAGTTGTCGTTACAAGGAGCGTATGTTTGGATGTACGTTGTTGTTTTGCCGCCCTCTGAGTTTTATGCTCACTATTCTCTCTGAGAATCTTTCATCACAAACCCAGCCAAAATGGATACAATATTAAATCAACCAGGTTGAAGAGAGAATTATGAGCAGAGAGAATTGTTCCCAGGCTCTGTTGAAAATTCGCCTCAGCCACATCACATTGTTGTTTCCACTAATCCATGTGACTTCTGTTGTGATGGCATCTGGTCTTGGGGTTTTGTTCTTGGGGCTGATTTTAACATTTTCAAATTTTCTGGACATTATGGGTGATTCTGTTTGCTCTGCATAATATTCTGGTTTATATTCTTCTTGTTGACCGTCTGGATTGAGAGATTCTCGGAAGTAATTTCCCCCATCTTTTCTTAATGCATCTTTGCTGAAAATGGCTGCATGTCGGGTTGTATGGTTCTTTCCTTACCCGAATAGTTTTCACAATCTTATAGAACTCTCAAGAATTTTCCGTGCATATTTTGGTCAATTTCTCAACATATTATTTTCCACGCATTTTCTTGTTTTCTGCATCTCAGGAAGACATGAAATTTGTGATACATGGAGCAGATCATTCCACTTGCACCTGGTCTTGATTTGGTTTAATCTTTGTTGAAAGAAATATGTAAACTTCACGTCGTGCTATGTGCATAATTATTATTATTATACGCTGGTGGAGTGATGAAACCTCGTAACCCCAGAAAGGAAAATTTTACAGGAGAGACAAAAAACTGATTTACTCTTGAATAAAATGATCTATATGAACCAAAGTTGGTACAGATAAATGAAAACACCCCAGAAACGTGGTAAGTACATAAAAATAACTTTTCTATTGTTTATGTGGTTACGCTGTGGGATGCGAGGTTTTATTTCAACATTTTTGTCGTGATGAAACCACGTAGTCAGCCGGTGGGTGGGTTACGAGGTTTCATCAGGACAGAGTTTGGGCGTTGCGAGTTTTCTCTCTGCTCATTTTGGTTGCAATATGCGTCTGTTGTTTGAAACACTACAAAGTGATAAAGATGTTTTTTCAAGACCAATTAGTTTGGAGTTTGATTCCCGGTCAACTGAAGTCAAATAAATGTGTGTTACATGCAGAATTTATGTTTGGATCCTCAAACGGATTGCAATTAATGCAATTTGTTTCACTATAATTTGCCAAGATTAAATCTGGTTACTTCCAGTTTTACTAAAGAGCACAAATGAATAATAAATCCCTGCAATGTGGTCTCTGTTTGCACTAGATGTGGTTTTCATAAGAGATGTTGAATTATGAACAGCCATAAATGTTAATAGTATTAATTGTCATAAAGTGACAATAACAGATTCAATCACATGTAGGTGATTGTACTTGCAGTGCTGGAACTTAAAACGTTTTGTGTAGAGTTGTGAGGTTGGGTGAACCTATAATATGTTTCTGTGTCCTGCCTTCGGAACGTCAGCCCTTTCATCACGGAGGTGCAGCTTGAACTGGATGTTCATGTTTGGGGTGTACTTCAAACACCTGATGTCGGTGACAACAGGATCACCCGTTTTTCTACCTAGTCTTATAGACTTGTCGTAGCTTCCACACTTAGAATACTCCTTGAAGAAATTGTAATCCAACTATTTGTTTTGATAAGTTTCTTGTTTTGCTCTTGCCCTCCTGAAGAAATGGAGGTAGTCTTGGAGGACCTCGATGCGTGTTTTTCGAAGCGATCTCTTAATAGTTGAGTTCTCACTGTCAAATTCCATTTGTGTGTGTCCTTTGATAAATGTTTTTGTCCAATTGTGCTTCCATGTGTTGTTGAAAACAGGCTGAGAGAAACATTGGCTAGTGTGGCATTTCTGTATTGGTAACCACAGTTGTCGCTGTCGATGATGGTTTTCTGGATGTCCAGCTTTTCCTTCTTTAAATCCAATAGACATGAAGCAAACTCATTTGCCATAAGTCATCCTTCTGCTTCATGACACACGTAACAAGTAGTCTGGCGTGTTGCAGCATCCAATAGCGTAACGTTATGAAAGGCGAGCTTTGTTTTGTAATATAAGGCTGATGCTGAAGATCCATTGAAAGTACGGCCGTTTTAGGCTCATTACTGGCGAGAGATTTGATGGCTTCAGATTTATCTCGTTCCTTTTCTTTGCGCGCCGCCTCCTTTTCTAGAATGTGAGCATTCCAAAGATCCCCCAGCACATTGTCCACTTCGCGACTGATGCAAAGGTGGTACATCTATCTTTTACAGTAACAGCGACACGTTATTCTGCTTGAATCCTTCATCGAGGGCGGGTCTTTTGAGAGGCCGCCTCCCGTAGTCTTGGCAGACTTGTGCATATATTTTGTAGATATCTGAGTAACTTTGATAATTATTGGTTCTAAATGTTTCTTACAAATCATTCATCCAACCCAGTTCAATCCAGGAACATCTTTTAACACACTGGCACCTTATGGCCACCTTTTAAATTTGTTTATTGAAGGTATTCCCTCTCTGGTTAGTCTCTGAATACCTCCTCTGAGGTCTACTAGTCATCCCATGAGAGGGACAACACTAAATCAAAATTAGAATGTCTATCAACTTCAGAGAGCCCTTTATATTTCAGAGTCCAGCTCTTGCAATCACAGATTGGTTTCAATAACTTAGCTGGGCTTTTCATTGAACCATTATGTTTTCCGATCCTGTCCCGATCCACGGATAGCTTTTCGCTTATTTGTTGCCACTCCTTAACACCCTTTCTTTTCCTCTGTGGAGCATCATTTATGCTGGCATAACAAATGAGCTGTGTCTCGGGATCAGGCTCCAGGAAAAATGGCTAAGGTGCCTGAATATGATCTACAGATTGTGTTGCTGTGACCTCGAAGGTAATAATTCAGCATCTGACTTACAGCTGCCTGGTGAAACGTCATAGTGGTTTGGGGTATGATTCCAGGCGACACTATTGTTGGTGCAGACTCAGTCTGGGATGATGCTTATACTTCGTTGTCTCCACATATCAGGACAGCCCTGGAAAGGACTGCGACATGGTGGCTGGGGTCAAGTCAATGAACGTGGTCTGTCTGCTCAGTGGTTTCCAAACCAGCCTTTGTAGGGTATTATGATCTAGGTGATGAGCACAGTAAGAAGGAGATATTCAATACAGATTCGGAAATGTCCGTATTACTTGTGTTGTTGAGGCACAAATTTGTCACAATATCCTCTAAAGACTTCAGAGTCACCAAGACCATGGTTAAGTTCAGTACTATTCGGTCTCAACTACATCTGGAGGATTCGACTACACAGCGGATTAGTCTGAGAAGATGCAAAACCTTACACTCTCTTTGATAAACAGAATGGCCTGTTGACATCTGGAGAGTGCACAGATCTGTTACCTAGTCTAAGTAAGGACTACCGTCACCTGTCATTTCAAAGTGTGACTGTTGCCTTAACTTAAATGTTAACTACGTTTGTGCTCGATGAGAACATCTTGGTTATCAGCAAGTTAGTCATCCTTATGAATAGATTTTTAATAGATTTACAAGATGTAAGTACTTCACTTATGACCATATTTGAACTTCTGAACTGACTGAAATAAAGTGAATGAATAAAAGAATGAATGAATGAATGTATGGATGAATAAAGGAATGAAATATTTCTTTATTCCGTCAGATACATTAAATGCACCAGACAATGTCAGTTATGAGCGCTCCAATGAAGCTAATTCATAAAGAAGGCTTATCCAGAACCTCGTATAAGCAAGTCACTCTCTCAAACCGGGAGTGATGAAACCACGCAAAAGCAAATCGGCGCACCAGGTGAGGGTTGCGAGGTTTCATCACGCCAGGATATCATGGGGGCAAACATACGAGGTTTTCTTATTAAGTATTTTTCATACTTTCTCTTACTAATATGACTTAGTGCTTTTGACACATTGTGAAGAAGGTCTGGAAGAAAACGTTAAGCCAAAAAAACGAATTTCGAAAAAATTGAGGGTTACGAGGTTTCATCACTCCACCAGCAATATATTTGGCATCATTTCTCTGTTGCTATTACAGTCTATTTCTTTATCATGGTGGGGTCCCAAGTACTTTTTCCATGAGGTTTTCTTGTTGCCCCCTCGATATATTCCCTGTGAACATTCAGTAAAGCAGTGAAAGTAACTCCCCACTTCAGAAGTGCCTGACCAAGTGCGCAACATTCAGGGTCACGATGCCATGTCTAACGGACCTATGCCACTGTGATGAACGAAAGCATTTCGGACGGAAGGGGGAGGTAATTAACTTTTACCAGAATAGCTGGTAATAGTGCTAGTCGTCAGTATGAGAGCACAACACAAGACTCAGACAACAAATTATGTACATTAGTACTAATACAATTATTAAAATGCCAGTGTGGAGAAGCAGATCAAAATGTCGAATACATCATCCGGCAGTGCAAGACACACAGAGCCCTGAGACAAAAGACATGGCCAACACCATTATCATTTGAAGAGAAGGCATACGGGCCAACAGAGGAACTGAGTAGAAAAGCTCAGAATATGTTTATATTAGATGCCAGACTTCAAGTATGTTGTTCCTATTCTGTTCGAGGACAATGTTGTCCGACGTTGTGTTGTTGTGTTCTCGGAAAAAGAAAAGCACTTAACACTGCTTATCCTATTTAGCTCGGTTCTATCGGAGATGGATGTTAGATTCGTAGGTCCCGTTTCTTTAAGTTTCTTTAACCTTATCGTGTTGCAAAGAGCCTTAAACCTATACAATTTTGCACATGTTTTTTGTAGGGTTTGTCTAAGAAAGTTATTGAGGATCAAATTGACAAACAGGGTCACCAACGAGGAAGTGTTAAGGAAAACAAGACAGCTCCCAGTCAGAGATGAGGTAGGAAGAAGGCGGTGACGATGAATTGGACATACTCTCAGGAAGTCAGACAGCTGCATAACAAAGAAAGTGTTAGATTGGAATTCACAGGGTAAAAGATCAAAGGAAAGGCCTCGTGGAACCTGGAGAGAATCCCAAAAATTCATGTACCGAAAAGTGAGAAGACATGGAATAACATCAAGAGGCTAGCCCGGGATAGAGAAAGGTGGAAAGTGTCTTCCGTGGCCTATACCCTGGTGCAGGGTGAGAAAGGCAATGTTGTTGTTGTTTTTGTAGGGTTACAGACAGGCTTGACTGGGACTAAGCTAAATTCAGCCTCATGAACCTAGAAGCTCGTAGTTACTTTAAAAGTATGGCATTTCCAGGCTTTGTTGGGTTTTTTTCAGCAGAACCAAAAGCGTTCCTTTTCTTGCTACGCGTGGTACAACTGGGGATAGATGTTAATTAGATGAAGATGCCGAAAATAGGAGTTAAGTTGTCTATTACTTTTTCCCACCTCTCATACTTTACAGTGTAGAGGGGATAAGCAAAGTCTAATGTATCTCTGACCCCCTCTATCCATCTTCTCCAGCGTATGTCTCTGTATCCATCTGATTTCTCTCCGAATTCTCCCTCTACTATGCTACCAGTTGGTGGTCTTGACATCTGTCCATACAATTAATGCTCTCGTATTTTATTCGTCGTTTATCTGCTCACTCCAAGCAGGGCATCGAGTCAACTTATTTTCTGACGTTCTCGTTTCTCTCATTGTCTCGTCTTGTGAATGTCAAAGGTTTTCTTAAGTATTTCATTTCACAGGAACGTATCTTTTTTTTGGTGGCTCTTGTTTATTGTCCATGTTAGGTCTCGGTAGCAGAGGGTTGCTATAAAGATTCTGTTAATGTGTTGGTGCTTGTGATGATGGGATACAAAAGTAACCACAGCCTTCGCCATTTTATTTTGGTTTCAGTGCTTTCCATCTTGGCTAAATACACTTTGACTTTGCTGTTGGCTACTGAAGTGTTAGATGGGCCTGGTGTTATGTTGACTTACATTACCTAAGTTTTGCTTGTGATTATCTTCATGTCGTGATCTTTGCAGTTTCCGGTCACTTTGTTTACGTGTACTTAAGGGGGGGGGGTGGTCTTCTTTTGGTCGCTTAAAATACTCTAACTTACGGCAAAAAGAAGCTCGTTTTTGTGTTGTCTTCTGGTTTGCCTTCATCTGCTTTAAATTTGGTCATGTATGAGGCATCCCCTTGTTAAGCATCCTTGTCTCACTCTTGAATGGAGGCATTATATATTTCAATGTGATTTCCGCACTTTTGTTTTGCCATTCTAATATAATACCAGCATGTTCCCGAAGTTGTTCTCTGATTCCGTTTCATCCACGCTGACAATTCGGTCGAAGGCGCACACGCACACGCACGCGCACGCGCACACGCACACGCACACGCACTCACATACAAACAAACAAACAAACAAGCATACAAACATACATACATCATCATCAGCATCAGTGCTTTTCACCCTTGGCAGGGTATAGGTCACATACAAGCTCCTTCCGTTTATCTCTATCCTGGGCCATCCTACCTAGCTCGTTGCAAGTGAGCTTAATCTCTCTCATGTCCCTTTCCACACATCTCCTCGATGTTTTGTCGTGGTCCCTGTGGGTTCCATTGCAGTGACTGTCTTGTGAGGTTTCCGCTGGGCTTTCTGAAGGTGTGTCCCATCCAACGCCACTTTCTTAGTCCTATTTCTACTTCGATATCCCTTTGTCCTGTCCTTCCCCATAGCTCTTCATTTCTTATTCTATTCTGCCACTTAATTCGTAGGATACTTCTCATACATCTGTTGATGAAAGTCTGGACTTAATTCAGCACTGTCTTTGTTGTTTTCCAAGTTTCGCAGCCGTTGAGGAGCACAGACTTGACATTGGAATTAAAGAGTCGAATCTTGGTGCGCAGTGAGGTGTTGCTTGCTTTCTAGACTTTTGATAATTGCTTGAATGCTGACCTTGCCTTAGCGGTTTTTGCATTTACATCTGTCTCTGTTCCACTTTTACTATCGATGACACTTCCAAGGTAGGTAAAGGAGTCCACTTATTATAGTGGATTGTCTTCCACTGTCACCGCAGAGCTTGACACCTTTCCTAGCTTCACTACTTTCGACTTGCCCGGGTGAAAACGTAGACCAACACTCCTGGATAGGCTGTTGAGTTCCTTGGTCTTTTCTTGCATCTGAGCATGTGTGTGAGAGAGCAGTGCGAGGTCATCGGCGAAGTCCAAGTCGTCCCACTGCTGCCAACGGATCCACTGTATTCCATTTTGCTTGCCTCAGGTGGCTTCCTTCTTGATCCAGTCAATTGCCGGAACGAAGAGAAAAGGTGATAACAAGCATCCTTGTCGTACTCCTGTCTGTAACTGGAATGGTTCTGAGAGTTGCCTTCGTGGAAGACTTGGCAATTTGTTCCATCATAGGTGGTCTTCACAAGCTTGACGATTTTGTCAGATATTCCATAATGCTGCATGAGTTTCCACAGACTTTCCCTGTCCACGCTGTCGAATGTCTTTTCATAATCAATGAAGTTGACCACTAGTGGTGAATTCCATTCAAGTGATTGCTCAACAATGATGCGCAGGGTAGCAATCTGGTCCACACATTATCGGTTCTTGCGGAATCCTGCCTGGTTTCCCCTGAGCTGTTTCCAGCTTGATTCTCTCCAGGAGTATCCTGTTAAAAACTTTCCCAGGCATGGACAGGAGTGTTATTCCTCTGTAGTTGTTACAATTGCTGAGGTCTCATTTCTTTGGCAGCTTGATTAGGTGGCCTTCCTTCCAGCCTGATGGTATTTCCTCTTCTTGCCAAACCTTTTCGAATAGAGCATAGAGAATTTTCACTGAGGTATCTTTATCTGCCTTAAGGGCTTCCGGTGGTATATGATTGGGATCAGCTGCCTTGTGGGACTTCAGTGCTGTTATTGCTACAGCAATGTCCTCTCTCGAAGGTGGTCCCGTAGCGATTGGGAGGTCATTTCTGGCTGGAAGAAATTCTGGTTTGATTTCTGGATGTGGTCTGTTCAAAAGTTGATCAAAGTGTTCTCTCCACCGGTTCAGTTTCCCCTCTGGGTTGAAGACAGTCTTTCCCTCTTTGTCTTTCACTGGTAGAGTGGGCTTGCTGAACCTACCTGAAAGAGTCCTTGTTGTCTGATGTACAATCCGCAAGTGCCCGTCTGTTGCTGCTTTCTCTGTCTTTTCGGCCAGGCCATTCAGGTAGGTATACTTGTCCTTCTTGATTGAATTCTTTACCTCCCGGTTTACTTCAGTGTATTCTTGCTGTGAAGCGAGTTTCTCAGTTCGGGTACGGCTGTTGCTGACTTGGGCCTTAAGCTCTCTTCTTCTTTTGATTTTGTCTAGAGAGTCCTGTGAAATCAATTCATTCCTGGTGTTCACTTTGGGTCCTAGGATGTTCTGGCAAGTTGCATTTACTGCCTCTTTTATCTTGTCCCAGAGTTCGTTTACTTCACAGTCATCCCGATCTTGAAGGTCTTGAAATCTGTTCTTTAGTTCCAACTTGAATTCCTTCTTTTTTACTGGGACTTTCAGAAGGCTTACTTCATACTTTTGGCGACTTCCAATTGTGACTTGTGCATACCTTCTCAGTTTCAGTTTCATCTTTCCAAGGATCAAATGGTGGTCTGATGCGACGTCTGCTCCTCGTAAGACTCGGACGCCCTCCAGTGAGCGTCTAAACTTTCGGGAAATGCAAAAATGATCAAGCTGGTTTTCGGTTGTTCCATCCGCGGAGATCCAAGTGGCCTTATGAATTTTTTTTATGTGGGAAGATTGTTCCTCCAATAACCAAGTTGTTGAATGCACAGAAGTTTTGGAACCTTTCTCCGTTGTCATTTGTCTCTCCTAATCCATGTCTGCCCATGATTTCCTCACTGTGACGATTGTCCGAACCTACCTTTGCATTTAGGACTCCCATAACAATGTTGATGTCCTTACCTGGAAGTTTGTCGATCACACTCTGCAGGCGATAGTAGAAGTCATCTTTATTCTCCACTTCTGCATCATTGGTTGGGGCATACACTTGTATGATGCTCATGTTTATGACCTCCTCCCTACCATCTCTTTCCTTGAGTACTTTTTTTTAGTTCTGAATGAGAACATGATGATTCTTGGACTGTTCGCTTCCCAGCCCCTGAATGTCTTTCGCGCTGTTTTGGATATGATCCTCACTACTCCTTCCCTGTGTGGTCAATCACTGTCATTTCCTGAATAAATGAAAAGCTCCCCCTCATTCATTCGCTTCTCTAAAGACTGGTTCAAGTGGGTCTCGCTGATTCCCAGTATGTGTAGGTGGTATCGGTGCATTTCTTAGAGGACCTGTGAAGTTTTTCCAGCCTCATAAAGGGTCCTAACGTTCCACGGTAAAATTCGGAGAGACTTGGACTTGAATGATGGTGGACGCTTCTGCCCAGCAGCTTCCTTTCGGCTTTCACTGACTTTCATCATAAACTCTCCATTCGGAGAAAATCCACGACCAGCCAAGCAGAGATAATGGTTTTTGCTTATATGTGTTTCAGTTAAAAGTTCTTTTTACGAGAGAGGTTGTTAGCCTCGTGACTCAACCCCCGACCTGGAGGGAGGATGGCTCTGTTTCGGGAGTCACTACCTGGATTCGCCATTTAGTCGCCTCCTACGACACGCTAACATCACGTCAGTCCTATTCTTGTCAATACCGAGACCGCATGGCTATACATACATACATACATACATACATACATACATACATACATACATACATACATACATACATACATACATACATACACCGCTT
>NW_004797278.1:2671994-2685300 GCF_000002075.1 Aplysia californica | reverse complement strand
ACATACATACATACATACATACATACATAATATGTTAGTCTGTTAGTCTATAGAATCTATCTATCTATCTATCTATCTATCTATCTATCTATCTATCTATCTATCTATCTATCTATCTATCTATCTATCTAGCAAGCTTACAGTCCTCACTTCCCCTTCATAAACCGCCCCTACAGTCTGACATGGCGAGACGAAACGTGAGTTCTCAACTACTCTTTAAATCATTTTCTGACACCTGACACTGTCCCATCAATCAAATAACGATCACTCACTGGGGGTCACGTGGTCACTTCAGGTAGGTTACTGGACATTCGACACGTTTGGACAGGAATGTTATTTTTGATTTTATACAGGTGGATGAAAACTAAATTTATGTACAGATAAATAGCTAAATGGTAGATTTATTGGTAAATGTATTTATTTTCCCTTGCAGACAGACTAAGCGGTATGATAAAGAATGTCCAAGGAGCCGGACCAACGTTTGACCAGATGTGCCTGTTTGTATACACTCAAACATATAGATGAACTACAACTAAAATATTATTATATCCCACCACCCCTTCCCTGAGACTCCCCCCCTCCTCACCATCACCATCCCCACCCACCCTCTCCCCTCCATTCACCTCCTCCCTTCCGTACACCCCCTCCCCTGCTTCCCTCCTTCCTCCCTCCCTCTCCTGCTTCCCTTCCTTCATCCTCATCCTGCCGTCCCTCTTTTAACCCACTTCATCTGCTTCCCTCCCTCATCCACTGCTTCCCTTCCTCCATACGTTCCTACGACCCCCTTCATCTCTACCCCAAATCCCCACCTTTTCTCCCTTCACTCCCAATCCCCTTCTTCCCTCCGCCAATGCTCGATGTTACCATTGCCGACGCTTCAGTTTAAATTTCATCGTTATTGCTACTGCTGTGCCCTCGCGGGTAGGGGCGAAGGCTGACTTGTTTGACAGGGTTTTCAAAGTGAAACGGGACCAGATATGGCCTGAAGATATCACACAAGAATCTTACTCGAGGCGGCGACTCTGAGTTGTGAATGAAAACAAATCCGGAATTCATATATTGTATGTTCAACCGCCAAAATAATCGGGAAAGTATCTTATTAAATATCAGTTCCAACTAAAATTAAATTTAACTTTAGATGTGAATACATAAACACAATGCAAAGAAGCAGAGATGTAAGTACTAGATCTATATTTTATAGATCTACCTGTAAGTCTAACTCTTTGGATGACAATTATCTTTTTTTTAATTTCACATTTGGCTGTTTTTGTTAGCCTTTCTCGGCCAGGAGCTGGTGTCATAATCGAGGTCACGATCTGATTATAGGACGGTAAAAGTCGAGGAAAAAAAAACAAGCACACGCAGCAGTCAAGAGATTATTAGGAGTTAGTTCCCCTCACAGTTGTGAGGTAGACTCGACCAGCGTTAGTTAGCATACATAATCAGAGCTTGAGATTGATTATAACTGTGGACCCAAAGGGGTGAACAGGGTATATGTGGCAATGAAACAGCTTGGACTGCTATGTACATGTTCCCTTCAACTGTATTGGTAGACTCTTCCAGACTCACTTTAAGCTTACTTAATCAAAGCTTGCGATTGCTTATGGAGTGGCCCGAGAGGGGTGAGGAGGCTATTTCTGTGGACGTGAAACCGTTTTGAATGTTAGGCATACTGTTCATTGTTGATTACGAACGTCTTTTTATATTTAATTTAAGAGGTTTACGTTTAAGGATGAATTTGACAGCGACAACGTTTCAAAATTAGGAAGGGAAGCAGTGATTATTTGATTATATAGACGCTTCGCTCCTGCTCGCGGGGCACTGTGCAGTTAGGCAGTTGTAGGGGTGCGTTTACATGAAGAGTAATATTATTTTTATTGGGGCATTGTTTCTTTTATATATTATGCCAAATACCATGAGTTTAATTACAGTCAACATCTGTTTGCAAATCAGCTTTAGTTCTTTGGTGCTTTGTTTAGTTTTTTAGGTAGGTGTTTTACGCCCCCATCAGCACAATGTAAATCATTCGGGAGGCCTGCTTCCGATCCTGCCTGCCTGGGCCAATCCAGGCTGAAAGGAATAATGTATAAAATCTTAGCTGAGAGACCGAGATACTCGATACAAATTTTCTCGCCCCTCGGGAAAGGAAATCGGGTCTATTGCGTGCCACAGTGAAGGCCTAACCTCCGCACCACCGACACCGATAACTCCTTTAGAGGGAAAATGGCTGTAGCTACTGTTACAGTTCCATTCTGCTTCCCTACACTTCTGCCAGCATTTGGCATGACCATGGCGTCAATGTCTCGCTGGTTTAAAATAAATTGGAAGCGCTCTCCTTGATTTACTTTAAAAAGAAAACAACTTTGGAGTAACCAATGAATCTTGCATAAAAATCTTTCAGAATGTCAAGCCGCTCTGTATTAACATTGTTTGTTCCACTGTCACTACTACCCGAATTGCATTTCTAAAAACTCGAGTCTTATCCTGTTTCTCATTTTTGTCACCAGTATTCTCAGTGGTACATTTAGTTTCATTGTGTGACATCTTCTCTTTGTGTTCTCCTGCCAGATCTCAGGGGTAGTCGACTGTTGGTTCTTTAACCTGCATTGCAACTGATTTTTACGTATGCGATCGTTTTACTATCTCTGCCTTCAGGCAATCACATTCCGATTTCGAAGGTACTCTATTGTGCTATACTGACTAGAATATTTTCAGTTTTGGAAGGAGTAATTTTAAATTTTACTCAGGTAGCGCCCTAAGCCTATTCTTACTCAGGGGTGTGGCTATAAGACAGCATTAAAAAGGAGCATTGAGTAGCCGTAGAAAGAGCCAGGGTAGCAGTACAAAACGTCAGGGGGAAAGGAGACGGAATGGTCTGGGGGTATAAAGTGTAGATGAAAGCAAATGACAGAACTTGACAAGAGAACAGAAAAGGAAGTGAAAGGAGAGAATTTTAGAGATGAAAACGTTTTTGTCACTGTCTGGTTTCGAATGCAAGATCTAAGACCTTGTGCGCCTGCATTGTGAGACTCAAAAGAATAATTGTTCGTGGCATTCGCAGTCTGTGGTTGCAGGCATTTTGAGTAATGTGATGAATGTTGAAGTAATGTCTCTGAGAATATTTCAAATAAATGAATGGTATTGAGCAAGTTGATCAGCTCCTGTGCTCTCCATTCATCAAATATTTCACTTGTTTCCAGTGAAATTAGATCAGGTCCTAGATCTAGTGCTTTGCCTCCTAAAATATCTCTTATTGTTTTGTTTTCTTTTTCTTCTTCTAATTCTTTTAGACTTTGATGTTTAAATTTCGAACAATTTTTCAATAAATTGATAAATTAATATTGGCAAAAGTATAATGTTATCTGGATCTTTCTGGTTGCATGCCTTTATGGAGTTCATTCGTTGGTTGATAATAACTCAAACAGATTATTACTAGAGCTTCAAGCCATTAAACATCAAAATAGAAAGCAAATCATACGTAACATGGGATTGCAATGAGAAAACCAGCGATGCCATTTTCGCACATTTGCTTGATGACATAACTGCTGTCTGGAAGAACACTCGTTCAGTTCTTGGATTTAGGGCGATGAGTCCACAAACCAAGACGTTTGCCCTTCCTCAACGGTCAGTCTCCTCGACGTTGGCACCAGCGTAGCACGTTAGGTCTGTTCGCCAAATACGGTTACACCTGTTTGCCGGATCAACACAGAATCTGCTCTCGTCGGTGAACAGCCCTTTTCTCCATTGTCTCTTCCTCCATTTCAAGTCACTGTTCACACAGAATCTGCTCTCGTCGGTGAACAGCCCTTTTCTCCATTGTCTCTTCCTCCATTTCAAGTCACTGTTCACACAGAAGCCGGTCACGGCGGTGTTGAAGGGTCAAAACTGACATGCAACACAGCCGTCGCATCGAAAGCCTATCGAGTACAATCTCAACCATACGGTTCTAGTACTTTCGTTCGTCCGATTATGTTCCAGGCGGTCTCGGTGGCAGTCATGAACGATCCATCCATCCGGTATTGGCGGACCAGGAGACAATTCCATTACCTCTTCGGACGATCCTGAGCTGCAGTTGTCACCCTTGGTTTTCCGGCTCAAGGGAGATCACTGGTCTCTTCTGTAGTTCGAAACCGTTTCTGTAACAGTTGTCACCAATAGCCCCTTCACGGTTTCCTTATGAAAGTCTCGGCATCTTGATACTGTTTTCCTTTTCAACTGAATTCCATATTTCGAGGTTTCAAATCTTGTAAGCCAGGCCCACGTGACCCCATTAACACAAACTCACTACTTGAATGACGTGACAAGTGAGTACCCGTACACGTGAGCTGTTATAGTTGTTTAGTTATTTGTTGCATTATATATATATATATATATATGTATATATATATATATATATGTGTGTGTGTGTGTGTGTGTGTGTGTGTGTGGTGAAATCAGGCGCTCGTCAAAATGGTGAAATCAAAGAAAATGGCAATTTTCTGACCGCTGGGCAGTTGGTTAGTTGTTGGGGATTTTTTTGGTTTTTTCTTGGGGGGGGGTGTTTTTTTGGGGGGGTGGGGGGTTGGGGGGGGGGGGGAATAAACTCAGCACCTTTATGTCCATTTTTAAAAAAAACACATTTCTGTGTGGATTTACTTAAAAATGTTGTTGAAAGGCACACAAAAAAATGCAAATTTTTAGTTTCCAAGGACACTCAAGCTCTGATAGTTAACAAACTAATCTTACTTCTGATAATGGGGCGGGGGGGGGGGGGGGTCGCCAAATGCGAGAAAAATGCGTAAGCTTTAAGATGATACCAATAACTCTACAAGCCCAAAAATTGACGAGAGCCTGATTCACCGCGTCGTGACACATATATATTAATATACATTTTATATACATATAAATGTATATATAATTTATTTGTGTGTGTGCGTTTGTGCGTGTGCTTGTGTGTGTGTGTGTGTGTGTGTGTGTGTGTGTGTGTGTGTGTGTGTGTGTGTGTGTGTGTGTGACCTATATATCCCCAATATATCCCCTATATAAACATTGTATACTAATAACATGTTATATAGATTACAGCCACCATTGACCAAATACATCTCTTTTCCTGAAGGATCACCAATCTCCGAAACGTTCCCTCTTTTTCATTCCATGAAGCGCACGCACGTGTCATGATTTAGTTAGGTGTACTGAGCCTTGTGGTCAGTATTGGTCAGTGTTGAGAGATTGAGAGATAGAGAGGGAAAGTGTGTGCGTGTGTGTGTGTGTGTGTGTGTGTGTGAGTGTGTGTGTGTGTGTGTGTGTGTGTGTGTGTGTGTGTGTGTGTGTGCGCGTGTGAGAGAGAGAGAGAGAGAGTCAGAGAGAGGGAGAGAGTCAGAGAGAGAGAGAGAGAGAGGAGGGGGGGGGGGGGAGAAGAGGTCAGGCCTGCAGGCGAATTCTCAACTAACGTAAGAAAGTACGAACTGGTCTGTACTTCCTGGATTTTAACCTTTCCAACATGTAGCGACTGGTAGGAAGATCAAGTGTCCGGGATCCCTCCAACATGCAGGACATACAAATGTCACGCTCTAGGTCTTCTTAAGATCTTAAAATGTTTGTTTAACAAATAGCTTTTTCGACAATGTTCTAATCAAATTTTCCCTTTCGAGAAAAAGGATTCGAAAGTCGACTTTTTGTGAGGGTTTTTTTTTTTTTTTTGGTCGTATTTTTTAAAGTTGTGAATTAAAAGCAAGATGGCGATTTTGATGGAAACAAATTAGTGGATATAATATTTTGAGTTCAGAATGAGTGGGCAAGTCTCAGTGAGGCTATGTGGTCTATATTCCTTTTTTCCCTGTATGTTTGGAATCTATATGGTTTTGGTGGCCTGCTGTGATGGTTTCGGAGACGGGTCGATGCTGCTTGATGGACACTTGAAGAACGTTTATTGTAATAGGTAAGGCTCAGCTGTGTGTATTTGTTTGTATCTATGTAGATGTGTGAGTGTGTGTGTGTGTGTGTGTGTGTGTGTGTGTGTGTGTGTAAGTGTGTGTGTGTGTACGTGTGTGTACGTGTGGGAGTGTGTGAGGGAGTGTGTTCTTGTGTGTGTGTTCAGCGTTGTGGCGTTGTTCGTGTGTGTGTTTATTTCTGCATTTCTACAGGTGTGTATGTGCTAGGGGTTTTTGTTATTGTTTTATGTGTGTGCATGTGTGTGCATATTGTGTGTGTTTATGTATGTGTGAGAGAGAGTGTGTGTGTATGTATGTGTGTGCATGTGTGTGTGTATGTGTGTGTGTGTGTGTGTGCGTATGTCTGTGTGTCTGTGTGTGGTTGTGCATGTGTGTGAGTATGTAGTCGGGGATGGGGAGGGATGGAAAAGAGCATGTGGCATACATGACATAATAAGTGTAAACTATTGTTGGCCAGTATAATATCTGTATAGCATAAATGTGTTCATTCATTTACTTATTTTCATATTATTAATAAGGATTTGATTTTGTTGCTTGGCATCTTGTAATGTGTTTCAAATAAGTAATATAAGGGTTTTTTCATGATTTTTTTGGGGTTGTTTAAGAGTCCATAGTATCTTTTTATTTTTTATAATTATTTTTTTTTACATCTAGCTTTTCAGGGGTTTGTGTTCTATTTAAGTTGGGTTTTATTGAATATTGTTCCAGTAGGCTTTAAAAAGTCTGAAATTAGCTTCTATTTGCTCTATTCAGAACCTGTCAGTTTTCATATGATCATAATGATGTGAGCTGATTGTCACTTGCTTACGAACTCAGAGACATTGCAGGGGGCAAGGGTTGTGGACACGAAAGTGGAGGTCACAAACTTCAAGAGAATACAAATGGATTAACCATGTAACGTCCTTGATTATACTTAAAACTAAAATCAGACCTTTTTACACACGGGGACGGAGAGGAGTTCAGTGATGGTTTTTCTTACGGTCATGTATCGCTTTTCCCTGTGCCGTGCTAATGATTGGATCTCTTTTAAGTAGGTGTTAATCAGGTTAAAACTTATGCAACATCAATAAAGCATAACAATATAAGTGCTGAGTGATCTCTTAAAAAATGTACATATTTTTTCTGAATATCTTGCACAAAATTAGTACTACAATGTTGAAATTTGGAACAGATACAATTAGTTCAAAAGTAATTTGTTTGACATAAAATTCAGAAAGAAGAAACGTGGGGTTTTTTTAACCACGTATAAACGCAAAATGCCCCGATTTAAAAGATCTAAGTGAGCGTGCGTGGCGAAAGGTAACACAAGATGCATTTTGTTTGAACTGAGATATTAGGCTTCAAATGTCAAAAATCGAATTTTTGACAAAAACTAAGCTCCTTGAGAAATGGATTCTTTATATTGATATTTACAAAGACTTTAGTTTATTTTACTTTAAAATACATATTTAAAGATGTTTTACAAACCCGTGGTATATTGCATAATCCCAAAAAATGCGTAAGAAAATTGGTATTCCCAGTAAGCACTGCGAATGGTTTCTCTTGTCCATTCATAAAGTCGACCCAATCACAATGCAATGCACACCAAAATTTAGGTCATTCTCTAAGGACGGGTACTGCACATGAATATCTAGAACATGTAAAGAAAGCGAAGCTTTGCGCATCTACACCCTTCGTTTCTTTTCAGAGCAAACTTGTATCGCCTATTTCTGCCCTGCAAAAACCGAGATCTATTTCTTGAAAATTCTTGCTGAAGGCCGTAGTGAATTTGTTTGAAAGACGTAGTGTAAACACTTTGAAGCTGGGTTTTTTTTCCTTAAGTTGCTTTTGAAAGGTTTGTGAGTAGCGAATGTGTTGTCAGGTCGTCTCGAAGCGTAGATCTGTCTATTTGAAGCAGAAACTAAGGGGAAACTTGAACGCCGTTTTTCTCAAAACTTTGTATCCGTACCTTGCCTAACAAAATCACCCATTCTCACAAACTCCTGAAGATATCTGAATCATTTAAAAAAGCATATTGTTCAGAAATTATCTCTATACATGAAAATGCAACAACAAAAACGGGATTCTTCAAAGTACCTAATTTGGTACCTTTCACCAGGCATACACATGTGATTTGTTGTTGTTGTTGTTGTTTTCCTTTCGTTTCTTTATTAAATCTAATCTTTCCACCTCAGAAATATGTAAACACTATTTCTTTTCTCTTACTGTTTGTTTTTTTACATTTATTTCTGGAATTCCAAGAACCGTGCTCTATATGTCTTCTTATGGACTCGTCACATTTTGACGCGTCAATCGAAATGTTCAGTGGTGACCAAACACAAAGATCCACCCAACCATGAGTACTCAAAGCTACGCACACTGTACACCTTACCGTAAGGAGTTGCTTCTAAAGACAGAAGGGTGGCGGGTGAGCTTGCCCACATGGACATTTGAGGAGTTAACATTGTGAATATTGGCTTTGCCAGGGAATGAAATGTTCGTGCTTTTCAAGACGATCGAGAAACATGAACACCTTGGTATCCTCTGATTCATGTCTGCTTTGCGAACAGGAAAATGGTACCTTAACCTTGACCCTCAATAATTTATTATAGAAGCACCATCCACCCATGTCCAGGTGCTGTTTAAGCCTCTTTTTCCTGTCTGTGGATTAATTAATATTCTTGGAAATGCGGACTGCTGAGTGGAGGAAAGTCCAATTGCTGCAGACACCGTCCACGAACAGAAGTCTCATGGGGCTCATTTTCCGAATTCTGTACCTGAAGACGTTTTAAAGGGTGCAAAACGGTGTGTGTTTGACCTGAAGTGGTCGTTTTGTTTGAGAATTTTTTGTTATGATTCTCCACTGGTCCTAACTGTTTGACCGTTTCTCCCCTTCACATCAAAGAAGGCATTATGGGCACTTCAGCATTGTTACCGTACCTTGTGCGAAACTTACGAAATATGTTGGCGGTGAGGAAATGTTCAATACAAAAAGCTCTCTGCTCGGTACTAATCTTAACCATTATCTCAGCAGGCAGAGGAATCTTAAGAAAAGTTATCTGCAAACAGACTATTGTAGCTTGTGATATGGCGCGATCGTTGGGACGTTTAGTGGTAGGCCTAATGCGAACTAGTGCGTCACGCTACAAAAATGGGGACATAGCTGAAAATAGGTTGTTTTTTTATCACGCGTTATGTAGAGCAAAACTGTTCTGTGGAATTATCTAAAATGAATATCAGACAAATTCATTTTGGCTTCCAAATATTGTGTACAAATTTGAAAGGCAAAACTTAAGTGTGTAGGACAATATTTAGCAAAAAAGGTATGTAGTTTTGTTGTTGTTGTTGTTGTTGTTGTTTTTGTCACTCTGTATTTCATTCTATCATCTTCCTATCCGGTCATGTGACACCTCGTTGATTGTGTGGTGTCTTCTTTCTTGCTATCTCACAATGGTTCACCCTTCAATCTTATTTTGAAAATCGAAACAAATATTTAACAAGGGTCTTGAGGAACTATAATTTTTTTTCCTCCAAAAATCAAACTTATCACACTTTGAAGATACTACAAAATTTTAGTCTTGTTTCTGCTGAATTAGCCTTCCATAATGGGCGGGAATGCGCATTAAAATGAATGATCCATTTTTGCCCAAATCGCTCTCGTCAGTCCGCCATCTTAGATTCCTTTCTTCTATACAAATTGTATAACCCACAGAGCTAAGCCCTAACAGTCTCACATCCAATTTACCAATTGGATTCAAAAGACGAGCAGATCAACGCGTCCCTAATACGGACGTCAAATGTGAGCTTATCGTGTATTATAAAAAGATGTTCTATGTTTCTATTTATAGTAGCACTAAAAGTTTGTCAAACGTGTAAATGAGGAATGGAAAATGTGGTCTGTTTCTAAAATATACCCAACCCCATTAAAAACGCCTCACTTAAAGAGGTACACTTGGATTGAAAACTATTTCGTGGATTAATGCAAATGTTTACCCGGACGTGTATGGACATAATATTACCAACATATTGAACCAATGATGTTGATCCCGGTCGTGTGTTTGTGTTCTCTACCCATACAAAATACAGCAACGAGTATAGACGCCTTCTGTTGCAATGGTAGCGAGTGTTCGACACCACATAGATATAGTACGACTTGGAATGATTCTCTGCGGTATGCTATTCCATTCTGTGATTAATTCATTACGGAGTCGCTACACATTGATGCCTTGATGGTTGGTGTACACTTCTCCTTCCATCATTATGTCCTAGGATAGAGACAGTGGACACGCACTGCTGATTTTTTGGCGTATCTTATTGATGTTTTGATTACGCGACGCTCCCAAGATGCCCGGTGTTAACGGAGTGGAAGCGTTTTTCGGTCATTACAACTCGTCAGTACATCTAGAACAATGGACGAAGAAGGTGTTTTTCGATGTCTGTTATCAAGGTTGCGTAAATGGCGACTAGCCTGGCGTCGATATTCGATATTAGGTGCATGGGATAAATCAAAGACGAAACGTATATTATTATGGAGAGCACCGCCATCTGGTGCAGTCTGAGTCAAGGCTGAAATTATGAAGAACGAAGCAAAACAAAACAAAATATGCAGAACTCGTGGATATTATTTTTCAAGTACCAGATCTGACCCAGACACGGTGATCATGAGTCGCCAATCGTTTCTCTGCTTCACGGGACCAGGGAACGACGACTGTATTTTTAAAAATATGGGGGAAATCGCCCAGGAAACAGCGACTCTTTTTCATGGCATTGATCACGGTACACATACTCAATGTTTTGGTATCTTTTTAAGCTTATATATTAAATCTGACTCACGTTTGTTCGCAGTTTACCACTGTATCAAAATGGGTTAATTGGCTGGCATTAAATATGATTGGATTCGATATTCAAACGTTAGCAAAATTGTCAATTTTGAATCTGTTCTGCATCAAGGTCACCCGCTGCGTTGTGCATATGATTCAAAAGCTACAATACACTGCAGTGTCCCAAAAGTCACCTTTTTCTCTCTTTATGGAGATCTATTAAAATAATCATTACGCTAATTCTATGTTAGCCTTCTGTTTATACATTCACATTTTTAGTTAGATTTACTTTTTGAAAATCTTGCGATCATTATGACAATCGCATAACTTAATAATTATATTAATTGAGATATTTTCTCGATTATTTTGAGCCCGCGATTTGTCTCCATTCACAATTCGGTGACACAGCATCGAATGATAGATAGGCTTTGGTAAATCGGTCGCTATTAAGTACAAGCGGGTTAACCCAGATTTCGGGTGTTTCCAGAGGAATATTGGCCTACATAAAAATTGGGCATTGTCCTACCTATAGGAGAAGTTTCGTTTCATTGGTGTATATATTTGTTTGTTCATAGAGATACCTCTCCTTGTCTTTTAAAGAAACTGAGCAAGGGGCAAAAACTGAACTTTCGATTTTTCTCAAAACTGCCGTTTTTGGGATAGCCACCTTGTGCTTGAAAGCGACCAGTTTCAAGCTAGGGGGGGGGGGGGGCTCTCGTGGTCTAGAGGCTACGGTTTTTCGCCTCTAATTCAATGGGTCCTGGGTTCGAAACCTGACCGCAGTGGAAAATTCCTCTTTTTTTAAAATTGTCTCCTTTCACCTCCTTTCCTGCTCTCTAACCATGTTGTCACCTGCTTTCATTTCCACTTTATGCCCCCCTCCCCCCTTTTTGCCCCTTCCTCTTGGGTCCTGACTCTTTCTACTGCTATTACTTGGCTCCTTCTTATTGCATTCTTTCAGTCTTAGGGTAGGTAGGATGTAACACCTGGCTTTCTCGGATAAAGGCCAAAAATCTCGCATATCCCGTGTGCAAGTTGCGCACGAAGTTCCATTGGTGGTCCAAAATCTATCAAAGTAGGCATTAGCCACCACCCGGACAAAATTAAAAAACTATTCCTACGAAACAATAAATGTTTAATGTGTCCCGCGGACTCATATGACCTTATGCAGTTGCGACACGAGTAAAGAGCTCATAACCGGCTACCGGGCATTGGTGTCGGGTACCCGGGCTTTCTATTCCCCTTCGTTAAATCCTATTCAAATGCGCTTAAATTACTTCTTTTCGTTCGAACCTTAATAAGTACTGAGTGCTTATCGATACTGAGCTCTCTTAGTCAATACAGTACCCGATATTGGCCAATATCGACTAGTGGCCACCACTACTCATACCATCTTTCCCTTAAAACCAGTAGATAACTAAACGGCCAAAAACAATGTGCTGTTTTAAATCCCCCCCTCCCCCCCAAAAAAAAAATGATTAAAGAAAATTACAATTGAGATATCGGGTACGGGTAATCCCAACCCTAGTTGCAAGTGCCTTAAAACACTAACTAAAACAATAATTTTGTGCCCATTTGGAACCACTTCTCGCCGGTGAAGTCATCTCAATTCGGTTCTTCGTCTCTCCCTGATTACCCTTTCATACCAGTCAGCCTTCGCCCCAATGTATTAGTGGTTAACTTATATCAAACTTTTCAATATATAGGCACATACCATTATACACAAGCTCCAGCAGCTGACAATACTAAACCCAGGAAGTTGTGAGGGCATACGTTTATTTCTATGTTGAAATGTTTTGTTTGGAATTTGTCGAAAACAACGTTTTTAAAACACTCAACTTTAGGATGATTTGACTGAGCTCTGGTCATTGAAAATCGATACGAAATGTAACGTTGTTGTTCTAGGTGTAATTCGATTGAGGGCAAGCGAGGCGGGGGTAGGCCCAGAACAACATACTTCGGGGACCTAGACAAATGGGTAACAGGGAAAGATCAAGGAAACATAGCTTTTTTAGAGCATTCCAGCAAAGGAATGAATGGAGAATCATGATCGTCGATGTCTGTCTCAGATCTGGCTCTGGATGATGATGAAGTTAACAATGAAATATAGAAAAACATTAATCGCTGTTCTCCGGTGACAATGATGTCAGCGGTCGGCTCACGGCGCAGGCTCTGCTTGGATTTTTTTTGGTTGAAAAGCTGTATTACCTTGATCTTTCCTAGTCACCACTATGTCCATTTTCTCTAAAAAATCTATTATTGGTTTACTCTTTATTATTAATAGTTATTGTCTGTTGGCTCTCGAGGTCTTTGGCTTTTTTTTTCATTGTTTTGTATCCGTCTACAGACCAATTTGGAACAGAGGACCTCGACATTTTGACTCGGACTGCAAAGGTCTCTGTCATACATTGTCTGGCAAACAGAATTATTTTACCGTTGATGTGAGCAAGAATAGACCTTGGAGTGCAGGCGTGGACGGTAAGTGTAAGATGTAACTGCAGTTGAACGTTAAAATATATAAAAATGATGAATGATGATGATGATGATGATGATGATGATGATGATGATGATGATGAT
>NW_004797278.1:2670595-2671651 GCF_000002075.1 Aplysia californica | reverse complement strand
TATTATGGAAGTGTCTAGCATAGTTGATTGTTTAGTATATGTAGTGGTAGAATTAATGTAAACGAAAATTGGAAAGGCATTGCAAGTTAGCTAAACAGTGAATTTTTTATTGTTTGATAAAGTGACTACCAAATTTCAAAACAATGTAATTATCTTGATTATCATTTATTCAATTGATAGGGTTGCGCGCGATCCCGATCCGGATCGTAGATCGGCGACCCGATCATGATCGGGATAGATCCGATCGAGCCGATCTCTATCTGTAGTCGCTCACCAAGTTTTTATCGCTCACTACTCCGATCTCTTCCGCAAGGGGAGACAACTCAAACTAGCAGAAGTGCATTGTTCTTCTAAGGTCAAAGACCTCAACCCTAAGCCTTCTCAGTTCTGGCCCTGTATCCCGGACTTTTGGCTCCGGCATTGAGGGCCGGGGTGGACAACCTTATTTTGATAAGCTCGCCTCGAGATTGTCCTTTTCTTGTCGAGGATCAATGTGAAAAGCGGCGATTAAATTCTAAAAGCGGCGATAGGCACATGTTCTAATGCTAATATGTACACAGGCGATGGAACATTTTCGCATTACGCTTTTGCATGTGTAATAGTCATGTGTGTAGTGGGTAGCCGTCTAGTCTGTCCGATCTCCTAGTCTCTTCATTCTTTCATTCAGTGCATTGGGATGTACACGTTTTTTCCGTTTGGATGTATTTTCACTACACTCAAATCTAAAGATTACATAATTTGTGCTTATATTATGTGTTTTAGTGTTCAGCCCAGATGCTAGTTTTCTGTCATCTTCAATATTATATTGTTACTAATGTTACTGAGAAAAGGTTTTCAGCTGACGTCTCAGTTTCAGCGCAATGAACCGTGAGAGCAACATTTGAACATGGGAAGAAAGTATAGGGGATGGGGCAGTAGAAGTGGTTATGCCAGCCAAAAGGGAGATAGCAAAATAAAATAATATAGATTTCCAAAAGATTCGGAAAAAAGCACAGAGGATCAAAAGTGTTCCAAATAAATTAATCGTAGAAGATGTCACGGATTATATATATATAA
>NW_004797278.1:2647315-2669565 GCF_000002075.1 Aplysia californica | reverse complement strand
AAATTAATTTTCTTTCATATTTGTTGAAACATGTAGATTGAGAACAATGTTGCAAGTGAAGAACCAAAAAAAAAGTTACCCCACAATTGTGCTACGGTCTTTTTTGTGGTAAAATGAAAACGTAATTCATTTTCATTTTGACCAATTGATACACTCTGTCACTGGTGTGATCTTTCTTTTTTATAATAAGAGCTGATAAACTCTTACAAAAAAAAGCAGCAACAACAAAAATACCTTGGTGAATTTAAGTAAGATTCGTTGTAGGCCTGTCTCATGAGTACAGTGCGAGAATGCTCCATCACCTGCACCAACGCACTAGCCTATCGCCGCTTTTCGCATTGACCCTCCACGAATGTGTTCGACCTCCAATGCCGAAACCAGTCGTGTGTGATGTGAGGCCTGAAACTGAGAAAGCCTAGCCCCAACCCCTAGACCCCTGGGCCTAGCCTAATGATTGCGCGGGCGGAGAGAGGCAGCGGTGACAGAGCGGTATAGGGCTGTTGCAGTCTTCCGTTCCGGTGTCGATGAATACGGTACTTAATTTTAAACAAAAACCATGAAAAAACTGCTTTTGTGAGCGTTATGTTTTCGACTATAACAGGCATCACCATGCTTCTATTGTTAAATCAATTCATTAACAACACACAAAGGTTTAGACACTTAAAGACATTAACCAAACAAGGAAGGTTGTGCGGCACAGTGAGCACAGTGAGTTATATATTGTATGTGTGGCTCATGCGTATTATTTTCATGGGATAAAGGAGTAAAACCACCGCCTCGGCTCGGTTCGATCACGATCGGTGGGTCCTCCCGGCTCTTCGTCTTTCTTGTTTTTGTTTGTTTTTCCACGCTTGTGTCTCAAAATAATATTCTATTTTATGGAGATATGCATCTTTAATATTGTGGACTCGTTATCACGCTACGTTTGGAGAGGGCAGGTCTCTTTTTCTACAAGAGAGACAATCAAATGAGCGACTCAGTGAACGATCGTGATCGGGATCGGGGCGATCGTCTAGAAAGGGATCGAATGAAGCGATCGTCTTAAGGGATCAATCTGATCGAGCCGACTACTCACTCACTTCACAGGCCTACAAGCTGATATAGGCCTTGAATCTAGATCTAGACCTAGATGTAAGTGGTTTCCGCTATTTAGTTGTATTGTTGTAGATATATCATTTTGAGAATTACAATTTAGTGTCCACTCCCCATGTGTTTACCTGGTGTGCTGCTACAATGTCTGGGCGGAAAAAGCAATTCCCAAACGTCAGTTGTGCTAATTAAGCTGAAGGAGGGCAGTTAAGCTGCACCTGACAAGTCACATATTATTATGATGACCCATTAGAACAATTGATTATTTTATTCGAGAAAAAGATGTTACTTAATGAACTGAACGTAACCCCGATTCACTATGGTGCCCATAATTTGACACAAGCGGATAATTAGAGGCCGACAACTAAACGCCATTGGCCGGTATTTATAGTAACAGCCATCTTGTTTGACGACATTGAGGGATTCCCACTTTGTTGTCATGCATGGTGGCAACACGACCGCACGACGGCAGCCGGTAGCCTGCCGACTCGGATTAGATCTATTTTCTTGCAACTTGCAGAACTGTTCGGTTCGGTTGTCTGTGATTGTGCAGCACCCTTCTTCCGCCCAGATTGATTCTGATGCTATACACTACGTAAAGTGAAAAGAAGAAGAAGACTTAGAGTAGGCCTACGTCAATTTGGATATGAAATCAACAAAGCTCAATGGCGCAATGCAAATGATCGACCATTTTGATCCTGATCGTTTCTTTTAATGTTTAGTAAGCTCAAGAAATTAAGCACTTACTTACAAGAGATTGGACTAAGCAGGACGCGGAGCTGCAAATGGAGTAGAACTAGATCTATAAGGGGAAGGAGCTTGGAAACTGCTTGTGCAAACCGCGCGCTAAGCCTACGCAAAATCATTATTATTTTTTGAAATCACGATCAGATGACGCGGGGGCACCACCTTTGCGAGGTCAAACAGGATGGCTGTTACTATAAATATCGGCCTATGGTGGTTAGTTGTCGTTCTCTAGTTATCCGATTGTTCATTTGACTCTATCAGAAACAAAATTAAGGGCAACGTAGAAAGATTTGCACTACTCGACTTTAAGGGCTAGCGAGAATGGGAGACTAGACGTGTTTGGGTGCCCATCGTCGTGGTGAGCGCGCTTCGCAGCAAAGTGATTAAGTTTTTACTACTTTGCTTACAGAAGGATAAAAGTAGAAGGCGAATGTCTTGGGAGCGGAATGATTTATGCAAATTTTTATATTTCGTGTGTGAAATAATATAAGGATATAATTTACCGGAAGTTCAATGCTAAAACAACTCCAATTATGGTATAAAAATGTCTTAACTATAATGCCCTATCACATGTCTGAGCATTTAGCACCGTGTGTTCCATCTTGTCAGTCATGGTCACCCAAAGACGCAATAAAATTCAGATGCCCTAGAATTAAATTAGGATCTTTTGGTGAGAGAAGTTTCTCATCTTGTGGCAAAATCTGAAACTTCCTGTCTTCATTCTCTTGTCCTTGATCTATTGACCTCAGAGGTTGCAATGAAGGTTTTACTTTTAAGCGATTGATCCGGACTCATCTGTTTAACTCTTAGTTGTAGTTTATTAGTAAGTGTTTATATGTTTTGTGTTTACTGCTGCCGTTGCGTGTGTATAATTAATGTATGGTTGTAAAAGTTGCTCTATACGTTGTTGGATTGGTTTTCTTGTTACTGTGAAATCGTGTGAATTATTACGCCCAGTGATCGTGTGATTGCTGCAAAGCGCTCAGATGTTTTATATCATACTTTAAGTTGTTTTAGAATTGCACTTCTGGTAAAATAAATCCTTACACTTCACACGTGAAATATAAAATGATAGCCTATCTCACACGTGAAATTTTAAGTTGCATAAATTACCCTACGCACAACATTCACCTTTCTACCTTCTGTAAGCAAAGTATAGACTTGAATCATAATATTCCTAAACTGTGCAATGTTATGGCAACCGATCTTTGCCCCCAGTAAAACCTTCATTGCAAAACGCGCTCACCATAGGCGACAAAAGGAAGTGCTAAACACCAGACTCCCTGTGTCCCAAGGTTATAGTAGAGCGTTGGCACAACTCTAAATGATACGCTTATACTGCGGTCAAAACTTCGTGGCGCAACTTATCTTCAAATATTTTTTAAACAGGTGAATCAGTGTCACCTATTCTTTGCACAGCAGTTTGCATTAATTTGTCTTAACTTTATCATATATTTTCTCAACAATTAAGGCTAGATTAAGAAACTTTTCTTCTTAAATTTATTTAAAATCCTACAAATCTCCTTCACGCGGAAAATGGAACTGTTGACAGCACTTCCCGGTTCTCACACACATTTTTCACATGCATATGACTTACGTCACAGCTCACCGATGACACTTTTTAGTAGCAAAACCAGTGGCGGTTCGTGGTTTATAGAACTGACCGGCCGTCATTCACATCGACACTCTCTCACACCCCCCACCCCCTTCCTTCACAACACACACACACACACACACACACACACACACACACACACACACACACACACACACACTCACACACACACACACACACACACACACACACACTCACACACACACACACATACTCACACACACGCACGCGCATGCACGCACACACACATACTCACACATTCTCTCTCTCTCTCTCTCTCTCTCTCTCTCTCTCTCTCTCTCTCTCTCTCTCTCTCTCTCTCTCTCTCTCTCTCTCTCTCTCTCTCTCTCTCTCTCTCTCTCTCTCTCTCTCTCTCTCTTTTTCCCTGTTCCCCAATTTTCGCCATCCCCACCCCCTCCCCAACTCACACACACCATTGTAAACATTATAATATAATGTTAAAGAGCTAAAATATGGCAGTGTCAAGAAACAAAGCTACGAATAACGTATGATGGAAGTTACTGAGACTAATAGAAACTGACTTGATAGAAAAAGAAACACAACTATCCTAGAAAACAAACTGAAAGTGTATGATGACAAAAAGTCAATTGATACTGTACCAGTGACGCTGCCCCATGCAGATCAAGTCTTCTATCAGATACTATACAAAGCTGGACCAAGTTAGCACACAACAGTTTCCAATCATTATATCACCAAACGTTCTTCATTGCACTTCTCAGTTCTCAGAACAGAACCAGAACACTGTTGTAACAAAGTGGGGAAGTGTGTCAAACGCTAATTATAGAACTTGGTGTCTTGCTGAGGTGACGGTGGAAAGGGGGAGGGAAGGGAGGGGTAGGCCTAACTGTTCTCGGCCCAGACTGTGACAGCCGAGTGCTCTCGCTCCTCGTTATAATTCTCCTTATATATCTTAAGTAGACAATTCCTTTTTTCGCCGGCCAGACTCCTATGGGCCAGGTAAGTTTTTAGTGGGGAAAAAGCGATGAATTAATACCAAATAGGAACTATAGGTGGCTAAAAATTCAATAAACAAAAAAAGATTAGTGCCATGCTGACAATAAATGTTCTTACAATAGATAGAGAAAGGCTGAATGATAAATACATGTATTACTGATAAAATAATATATGTGTCCGTGCTGCTCAAGACAGTCTCATTCTTAATTTTGTAAGCAACACAGAGGCCAATTTGGAAATTAAGGGATGTTCTATTCCCTCTGTAGACTGTCGATGGATTTGCCCAGCGGACTGACGTCATCGCTGAGCGAACCGTATTCGGTTTGTCCTCGTACGAAATTCAGCGACGTGACAGGAGACGATTTAACTGTAACAGTTGTGAGCCGGTGTGATAAACAAACGCGACAAAACAGCTGTGAATCACTTGTCTATTTGAACGCCTTCAAATCGGCAAGGCGCTTTTTGACTGTTGATACATGTTTGTTTGGATTTACTTAAAACTGAATGAAAATCATCATCAGTTGACAAAAATTTGACCGGCACCGCCGGTCTTGTCCAGTTAACAAACCGCCCCTGAGCAAAACTACGTACAAAAAATTAATTTTATAGTGAACACTTTTTTTGCACTAAAAGTTCTCAAAACATGCGTTTAATAAACATAGTCTAGCAATTAGAAACAAATAAAGGACTTGCTTTTAAAAGCGATATTATCCAAGCTGCAAACCTGTTTAAATCTGTAGAAACAACCCACTGGGATTTTTTAAATTAAGGAATTATGTAAATGTAGAAAAGAGATAACAGGTGTTTACAAAAGTAATGATCTGTTAAGACAAATTGATAAAAGTCACAGAGCAAAAACTGGACAGTTTAAGTTCGATAATTGAGGGGATATTGAACAATAAGTTACGCCACAAATTTTTGACCACCCTAAAATTTTGTTCCAAAGTGAGTCAAACGGTAAGCACCATAGTGAACCGGGATAACGTCAGAGTGCGGCGATGGATTCTAGTCAAAGAGGTTATAACAAATCGGTCTGCCCCGGTCAATATCAGTCGAAAGACACACTGTGCTATTTTCAGGTACGAGGCTCGAAAGGCAAAAAAGTGACTTTCCATTATTTTTTTTTATTTTTTTTTCCCGGGGGGGGGATATATTGAGAGTTTGATGTCTTCTGTTTATTTAAGATAAAAATAAACAACTATATAATCGACTATACATATTTTATTTTGATTTATTTTGGAGGTGTGAATGTGGTTTGTTGTGAGCTTGATTAGGTGACGAGAAAAACAAATTTCGACCTTGCTAGGGGGTAGCTGTGAGATTATTTTTAGAACCATTACCTCATGGCCACCTTTTCTTCAACCAAAGATACTGCACTACTTTGCTTCAACGTTCTTCATTCGCAATGATTTTTCGATTTTGACCAATTTTCAAGCATGTAGACAACTCTGATTGGTAAAACGGAGTAAAACCGGCAACTTTTAGCTCACTTCAAGCTTGTTTACGTAAACGGCTGGCTGTGTGTGCCTGTCCTGCTAGCTATTATCGTCTGTTAATCTTTCTCTTTTACACTTGGATTGACTTTAAAAATTCGTTTTGATTGTGTTTTAGTGCTTTTAAAAGGTTATTTAACCTTCCTCTAGATCTCTCAAAGCGGACTCCTTAACAAAAGAGGCCAGCGAGGCGGTCTATGTGCATGTGTGTGTATGTGTGATGGTGTGTTTGTATGTGTGTGTATGTGTGCGTGTGAGAGTGTGAGTGTGTTTGTGTGTGTGTGTGTGTGTGTGTGTGTGTGTGTGTGTGTGTGTGTGTGTGTGTGTGTGTGTGTGTGTGTGGTGCTCTCGTGTGTTTATGGTGCTATTGCAAACGTATAATTAGATAGCGCAAACACGGTACGTAAGCCGACTCGCGGCCATCCGAGCGCGTGGTTTCTTTAAAATGGAGTGGGGGTAATTCAGATCTCTGTTTCTTTGTTCTTTTGCTATAATACACCAAATGCTGAACACTTCGAAAAAGTTCAGATTTCCTTCTTTACAATAGTGTACGTTGTTTGTATATTCCGAGTATGAGCAGGAGAATCGCCGTGGAAAGGGAAGCCCCTCGCGGTCGGAATGCAAGATCAGCCGGTTCAAAATTGACACCCATTCATTCTTCGAATGCTTTGCAGAAAGATTGATAATTAAATACCGTTTTTTTTTCATTGGCGGAGAACTATACAGCTTTGAGCGTGGTTTCCCGTGGGTATTATTTTTGGCCTTTGGCGTTTGGATAGAAAACCTTGATCATTTTAAATTTGAAATGTGTAAAATACCGGCTGAAAAGATATCAAAAGAAAGAACCGTTCTTTTTCTATTAGATAAAAGTCATCGGCTTGGAATTATTTTGCATGAATCCTTCTGCGAAACTACCGGCAACACTTAGTACACTGCAGTATTGAGCTGACCCGCTCGCCCCGAGGGCTGGTGTGCATTGGCCGAGACAACGCTCGGTGTTTTAATTGAAATAATGACAGATCATCGTCTTTGAGGAAATACAATACTGATTTGTAATGATCTCACAGTCATGAACAAAATTAGTCTTTATTTCTTTGTTATAATGATTGTACTCTGTTAATGTAGAGATGTTTGGTGCACTTGGTACTCTTTTAATGTCTGTGAAACACGGGGTTGCAGCCAGTTAGCGACTTCAGCAATATTTTGATTATTATGTTAAATAGAAACAGATGCCATTTTCTTAAACATTAACTGAGAGGTAAAAGTATGGTACCAAAAGTCTAAGGAGACATTGGCCTTTCATATGAAAGAGATGAATTTGACATAAAGCGACCGTCAACATTTAGTATCTGGTACCTAGTTTAATGCTAATATTTTGTTGCATTTGACGTGAAGTCCATTCTCGTGAAAATTCTTATTTTTTCCGTAAGTTTTTTTCTCTGTTAATTCAAAGTTTTCTACTTATCTATGTTACCTTGTAGTGGCAAGGCCAAGATAACAGCTAAATTTCAAGTCTCTATCTCAATTCTAAGACTACATTGCTGAGGAAAAATGTTATTCAACTTCGGAGGCCGTTTTCTCCTTTTCATGTTTCCTCACCTTGCACAATTAAAAGCTCTGTATTTTCGTCAAATATGGTTATATTTACTTCATTCTTGTTTTAAATTGCATGGAAAAGGTTCTTAAAAAGAATGGTAACTCAGTTTCGAAATTTCCTTCTTTTAGCTGATATTGACCGGCAGGGACACAAATAGTACTCGAGGTCGCAGCTGTGACGTCACCCACGTAAACTCACTATGGCGGTGCGGTCCCATTCAACTCGCTTTGTCGCCACTTTTGAGAGGATTAGAAACAGCGCTGTCACTCTGCGCGTCCCACTCGAAGCCTATCTCACACGCCAAAGGAAAAAACTTGCTTTGGGTCATGAAGTTTTTTTCTATGATGATTCTAACTGAGTTTTCATTGCTGATATCAAATCTAAAGGGGGCCATAATCTAAACCTTGGGCATTTTTGTCTAAAAGTGAAAATCCAAGATAGCCGCGACAGAATTTCGAGCGAAATTTGTTATCAAGCATACCATGCATTTAAAGACAAAAAAAAGTACAAACTTGATTAAATAGCATGCGGTTTGTAACGAAGTAACCACACTTGATGAAGTACGAGTACACATCAAATATTCGATAAAATGGCAACTTCAAAGAAAACAAGATGGCTGCCAAATAGTCTTCACAATTGTGATGATTCAACAATGCACTTGAAACCGTCAAATTAAAATCACTTAATTGAATTGTTTAACAGGGAAAAAAACACGGGGACACTCTCCTGTGTCTGCTGCTGGTTCTCACATCAATGGTGACTGAAGGGCATCTGAAGACAGTCATTGGGTTATAGCTGGCAATTCTTCCACTGCATTTGCAAAATTGTGTACATGTGACAGACGTTTTGGTGCAGGCGCACTGTGCTCTGCTGCGTCCAATTTTACAACTGCACCTGGCCAGCTTGAGAATGGCATCAGGAACTGGCAGTTTGGGACCGCGCACTGAGCTCGAGACCTGATCCAGTACATGTCTGCCATCCATACTCAACAGGACCCAGCTCAGGAGGAGATGGTGCCCCTGCCACTTGCCACAGCACCGCCTGAAAGTGTGCTCATTTGATGTGGGCCTGAAAACTTGCAGAAGGCTCCTCAGTTTCGGAGGAATATTTCTCTTTCCAACAATCCTCTTCCTGAAAATGTTGGCTCGAACTGTTTTCAGATTGGCCACTGACTCGTCCCCATAGAGCAGATTAGTGAATTGAAGGCAGGACTCAGAGATTTCCTGGAAAGGTACAGACATCTTCCCAAACTTCAGTTCATCGGAGAATACTTCAAGCTTCTTGAGGACTGCCATCTGTCCAATTCCAGAAAAGAAAGAAACTGTGTCAAAACCAGTCAGGGCATGAGCTTCCAGCTGATTAGGACTTGTGATTGCATTCTGTCTGATAACGTCGTTGAAACATATGACATAATGTGTGGATGTGCACGGCTCAATGGACAGTCATATTTTGGGACATTCCTTTGGTCCTCATGTAGAGATGATGGGTCATGAACCTCAGAAGTAACCCTGATGTTCCTCTGTTCTAATGACGAAACACCATCAGCACATCAGTTTCTTCATGATACAGAGAGTCTTGCTGAAGTACAGACCCCATGTGTATAGGGTGTGTATCTGGCATAGAGATGACAACATCTGTCCCTGGTGTAGACTGCATGCTGCAAAGACGAAGCACAATCCTTTGTATCAGTTGTTTCTTGTTGGTAGTGACTTTCAGCATGACACTTTGCTGTGGCAAAGGCAACTTTTCTGTCAGGTTGAACACACAACTTGTCCCCTTCCGACGAGCGTTTCGACAGCGTGACGTTGTGCTCAGTCTGCAGCATCTTTGGAAGACCGCATGTGATACTGGGGCTAAATGAACTCGTCGCAGAAAGGTGGCAACTGCAGTTGGGGTGAAAGCAGAGACTTTGGCTGGCGCTGCAGGCCAAGGTACTGTCCACAAAATTGCACAGCCATCCAGTATGAGAACAGTGCAAGTTTGGGAAATTGCTGCTGACTCTACTCGTAACAATATGACCAACCGTTGCTGCTGGCAGTGTAGAATCCAGTTTGGGGTCTATAATAATATGGCTGCAAGCAGCGATAGCAAAGTTGGGCTGCACTCATTCCTGACAAATCCCCTCGGCAGACGAGTTGGGCACGTCTGTCGACTGGACTTTGGACATTCTGCTTTGATCACGCTAGCGAAGTATGATATGGCTCGTCCATTGCAGTCTTCTTCATCATCCACAATACCAGGGCTCCCCTTTTCAGACCAACTTAAGAGGTTCTTTCACCCTGTGGTATTCTATCTTAAGGGGTATTTAAACCCTTGTTTTAAAAACTTAAAGGGTCAAAGTCAATTATTTCCTAATTTTATAGTAAAATTTTTTGCATGTAAACATTTAACACACACGCACGCACATTCACACAGACACACAAAAATGTTTTAAAATAATATTTATAAGAGTTGTTTTAAATCGCAAATATATTTACACTGATTTTTTGGTATTTTAGCATTTTAAAGTCTAATTGTCGACCAACCGTGCAGTGAACTGTTGCGAATGCTATCAACTTGTGTTTCGCGTGCTCATATGACCTTATGCAGTTGCGAGCGCCGTAAAACCCTGTACTAAACTAAACTAAGACACACATATAGTGACCATTACTATGATTGAATGTTAACAATTTTTTAATTTACTTAAGGTTTCTTAGTAACAGCAAGAAATAAATGAGTAATATTGACTACACTTAAAGTTGTGTCCATTTGGAGGGGGGAAGGGTGGTGGTGGTTGAGCCAATCAAAAATAAAATAAATTTGACAAACCAAAAGGGATCAATTCCAACTGTAATGCACAAAGAAAATCAGACCTGCCAATCAATGAAATCTAAAAGTCAGGATCACCCCGGGGCGGTGCCACTGACTGAAGTGTCTTTAGGTCATTCCCAAAGGGGGGACATTTCTCGTTCTAGTGCTCAGTAGAATTGTAAATGGGCTGATCTAACAATGTCATACTCATAACTGTGCTGCCTTTTTTTTCCTAATCCTTATTATCGTCATTTTCCTCTACTTCTTTTGTATGTTTGTCACACTCTTGTGGCCCGTTATTTCCGGGGTGCCTTGATAGTCAAAGCAGACTTTGTGCTGTTGAAGCTAGAGAGGAGAGCAGAGTAAGTCTGATTCCCTGTAAGGACTTCTCTGTTGACATCCACCCCTTGGCGCTCATATGACCTTATGCAGTTGTGAGCGTCGTAAAACCTCTACTAAAACTTTAAAAACTAAAAGTCAGGATCTCAGTTCGGGGGGGGGGGGGGGGGGGGAATCGGGATCAATGACAAATCACCAAGGGCACTGCCAAAATGAATTAAAAAATTTTCAGGGAAGGGGGGGTGGGTTTTTGTTTTTTTGTTTTTCAAAAAAGGAGAAAAGAAAAAAAAAGGAAAAACAAGGCCCAGAAAATTTTCCCCCTTTTTTTTTTTTTTAAACCCGAAAATTTTCCCCCAAGTGGCGCCCTTTTTTAAGTTTTTTACCCCCCCCCCCCCCCCCCCCCCCCCCCCCGATAAGTCCCGAAAGACGTTTCAGCCGCTGTGCATGAACTTAAATTGATCCCGTAAACGGACGGTCCACGACACACGCGCGGAACTCACTTTGGTGGGAGACGTCTCGTGGTGCGAAAGCGCGATTGAAAGAGTTTTACTGACGGGTCTTGATGACGATCCCGGCTAACCAGAACTCGGACAAAGCTTGTTTTGAAAGTAATAGCAGAACTACGAATAATATTGATCATTTATTGTGCGTCGCAATTTAAACTAAACAGCTATCAGTCAGGCCATCATCGGAGAATTCTGAGTTGAGACAAAAATAAAAGCGAAAATGATTATGATTTACGGCCTAGGTCTTGAGAATGTCCCAAGTCGGAATTCCCAACCAATACTACTTCCATTATACATGTTTCTTGAAACAACACTGGCGTGCAAAGATCCAACACAACAACTAAATTCGACATAGACATTTCGGAAGAAAAAAATGCTTCGAGTTTCAGCTGACAAAAAGTTTAACGAGTGCTTCCCACGACAGAAAAGAAGGCAGAGTAAGATTTTACAAAAAATCCGGCACAACAGACGGAACCAAAAAAACATTTTTAAATCCGAAAACACGGGAACAACAATGGGAAAATCGAGATGCTTGGAAATTTGGGGCAAAAAATCTGAATATCCCGAATACATCGGGATGAGTGGCTAGTTTGGAAAATAAACTAATTCCTTATTCTTCAGAGCCATCCCAGTCGTTCAATGATGGACAATTCAAGTTTACTAGATCTAGTTTGTTAAAGACGGATGGGGACAATCTCACGGCAAGGGTAAACTCAAGGCACGACACCAGCAAATATAATGCGAGCGACCACAATGTGGGCGGAGCGTCTGTGCTCAAGCAAGCCGGTGTCGCCGGGAACTGCGCGCATCTGATGAGTAGATTCTAGGTCTTCTGCTTCTGACACCGAGTCCCAGACAAAAGGTGACTGCGGTGTTATGTGTGTGGGTGTGTAGTTAAATCATTGACTAATTGACTCGGCTTCGGGGTAGAGAAGGGGGGAAATGGTGATTGCAAGACGCACACTTCCTGAGTTTTAAAGCGTATGCAAACCCCCGAAACGAAATTTTAAAGAGTAAAGCTCACGCACCACGCACCACCAAAACTTTAAGGGGGTAATTTGCAGGTTTAAGGGGTAATATACGCACAATTGTGCGTAAAAGGGAGCCCTGAATACACATCTGGGATGAAGCTGTGCTTCTTGAGACGAGGATGGAAGCCGCACCTGGTGAGGACAGAATCAGCAATTCTCAGATACATGGTTCAGGAGTGCACGTCGCGATTTGTCTTTCCCTCCAAGTTCAATATTGCGTTCATGAATTTCCACACTTAACTATTTCACATGGGCGATTTGTTTGATCGCGTCTCGTCAACTAGCAGACCGAAGGCTTTGTCATGCTAGTTGATTGCGTTGGATTGTTTGCGTAGCATCAGTGAGCATGCTTCTCCACAGAAAAGACAATGTTCACGAAAATTAAACGAACGAGTTCAGCTCCAAAGACGTTTGGGTTCCTCTTCAAAAAGTTCCTCGTCTTTCTCTGTTGTAAAAGTCGCTGAATATGGTCTTATATGTGCTCATATAGTTCTTGTGACACAGTGTAAACACTTCATTTTCAGGAAGTCTCTGACTGAGTCCTTCTTCTCGTTGCATGCTTGCATTCTGAAAACTATTAATCCGTTTCGATTTAATAATAATAATAATAATAATGACAATAATACTAATAATAATAATAATAATAATAATAATAATAGATTGCTTTTATATAGCTTTCTATCTCATTCTAGTCTGTCACCGTCGGATAATGCGATTGTGCGGCCGCGGCTCGCATAATTCTGCAACATTTGCATAATTTTGGATTCCCTTCCGTGTTTTATTTTATTATTATTATTATTTATTTTTTTTTTTTTTGCCTTTTTCCCAAAACAATTTACTAAACACCTCGCTGTGTGACTAAAGAGAAGTAATCAGAGTATTAAGTCTCATTTAAGTGTCAAGCTCGTTATTTCCCTTGGGATTGTTGTTCCTTGAGCATGTTCAATTTTTAATCCATCAAAAGTAAGTTATTTTCATGTCAGCTGATGTTTCATGTTTGACAGGTGTCCCTAGTTTTAGTGGTGTGCCACCATCACAGGTCCACATGCTTTTTTTTTTTAATTTGTAAAAATCATTTTTTCCCCTGTATACAGCTAAAAGTTACTGAGATTATATTATATATTTTTTTGATTGATATGTATCTTTCCAAATACTCAAAAAACTACTGATACTGATATGTTCTGTTTTCAATTCTTTTGTACATAGATCTAAATCATGAACATTCTTGTTGAAAAAGTGCAAAACGTGTCGTGAATGGCGTTACGGTAACTTGCATAATTTTTGCATAATTGTGCATTGTCTTGCATAATTTTGCTATCTAAATTTGCATAATTCTGCGGGGACAGTAGACTAGTATAAGCTCTGAGCGCTTTACACCAATCACATAATCATCCAAACAAAAAAAAACTATTTCACAGAAGCAAGAAAAACCAGTTTAATCACATAAAGAACTTTCACAACCATACATTAACTTTACGCGAAAGGACAGTGAAAAAAATGTAAATATATATTAATATGTACAAAATATAAACAAATCAGAACTTACCAACACACTATAACTAACAATTGATCAAATGAGTCTAGAGCAACTCGAATATCCTGAGGCAAGGTGTTCCAGATTTTTGGGCCAAAAAATGAGAACATTTTCTCCCCAAAAGATCGTAATTTTATTCTAGGGGCTCTGAATTTGGTTGCATCTGTGGATGACCGTAACTGACGAGATGGAACATACAGTGTTAAAAGCTCAAATAGATAGGATGGGGCTTTATCTTCAAGACATTTAAAACAGGTGTGGTGGGTTCTTGCTTTGACAGAAAAAACACTCCTTGTCTAAGAGAGAGAGAGAGAGAGAGAGAGAGAGAGAGAGAGAGAGAGAGAGAGAGAATCGCATCAGTATGTGTATAAAAGTCAGTTTGTGAAACACGTGTGTGTGCTTGTGTATGTGGTATGAACCAGCCTGATCGCATCACGTCCTCTCGTGGTTACGTAGCGTTGTCTTACATTCTTTGTTTCTACATAGCGATAGACCTACATGCATACTGACAAAGAACGTAGGGATACCGGAACGCTCCCGTCGTTACAAGCGATTAGATCTTGATCTAGGGTGTGGCTGATTTCTTTAATAACAGAATATGCCCTTGCATCCACCCTCCCACCTTATAAATATCTCCTTCTCTCTTTAAAAAACTGTATGATGGAAAACAATGTTCAAGTACTTTACATAGACCTAGATCTCGGACTACTAGCTCTTCATAAACTTTGGAGCTCAGTTCATTTTTATTTCCAAGTCTTCTTTTTATTTGCTGTTGTTGTTTAATCATATAACTTACACGCAAACACAATACCGCACCTGCTGAAATAAAGGGGAAAATCCAGTATTTGTATCAAATCCTTAGTCTGAATCCGAGGCACAGTCGTGCAGTGCCGCTCAAAATTTCTTAATGATTTATTACGAAAAGTAGATCTACTTGAAAACATGAAACAAAAGAAGCCATAAAGAAATACTAGCCAAATATTATATCAAAACATGGTACTCGCTGGCACCGTCAAAAGCGCCGTAAAACATCTACTATGCCATGCCAAAGTCCACACACTTTAACCTAACATAATAGGACTTCAACAGTGGCAACCTGACCAATAAATCGCTCTTAGGGATAACCCAAGCGATGACGACACTCGTAGCGAGTTTTGCAACACATTAAAATTAATGTTAATAAGACGGCACATCTCAAATGTGCTCCCACGAAACATAGTCCACAGTAGGAAGTCTAAAAATAAACGCTATGTACTTACAAGACGGGACAACTCTTCTTTACGTCATGTGACAAGCGCAGGCCCCTCCCACTTTGCCAGCTGCGCGTATAACTCGCTGGGCTGGCGATAGTTTACATTGAATACCGTACTGCTGATCAACTTCACCACTTCTGTTGCACGCAGTAGTACTATAATTTAGCTCTTCGAGAGAGCGATATAGATAGATAGATAGATAGATAGGTAGATAGATTGATAGATAATCTGGATAGATAGATAGATATGATAGACAGAATTACATTATAATGAGTGATAGATCAAGATTTAGAATCTGGACTTGATTTAGATCTAGGCTAATACTGCGCCCCAAGAGCCAAAGAGCGTACAGTTAGACAAACTATAATACTTTTACTATATCATTATGTGAGGGCGAAGCCTCAAATGAAGAATCGTGTTTACTCACCGTTAAATTGCTGGAGATACAGTTTCAGCAGTTTGCCGTTAGGTTCATATCAACAGTGCTGGAGCTTCTTAAGTTTCCGGACTTGTTTGTGTGGCTTCTTTTTGGGTGCTGTGTTTCTAAGTTTCAGTTCATGGTGGATTCTGACGGTGAGGAACAAGGTTGCTATGTAGTCAACAGTATGGCTGTGGCAATTGGAACTTTTCATGTGCACAAAGACACAAACATTACAGAGCAGGAAAAACGCAGCATGTCAGGCGCGGACAACCTACACATATTTGAACTTTATATGCGGTGTGAAACGTTCTATGTGGCATTTGTATTTCCTATGTGTATATTGAAAAAACAATACAACTTTATCATCTTGCTTCTTGTCAAAATTCAAGACTTGATCGAGTGTGTAAAACATTATTTATGTCTGCATATTATACACCTAGAACGTAAAACTAAAACTCGAAGTAACTTAAACATTGGGATCGTGTGTTCATTTGCTTGCTTCCGTTACTTCTGGTTTAATAATTAAAATGTATTCATTTATTCATTTGCTCATCTATTCGTTTTAGGTGGTAGTTTAATCGCTCTGAACTGTGTGTCTTCGAGAATTTTTCAGTTACTGTCAAAGCGCTGCCGGACTCTCCATATGACGTCACAGGGTTTGCCTTGTTCGCCCTGGACGACGCCAATGACATAATAGGATCTTTCGACCGTAGTGATGAAATCATCGTTGGAAATTGCAGAGACGTCTCGAACGCAAGAGAGGAAGGAGACTTTGTACTTCATTTCCGGGCCGAACCAGACAGACGAAATGTCACAGTCACCTGGAAGCCTAGCGGCTTCTTTCACCGAAACATAAAGTTCAGGTGAACGGAGGAAGAAGCAGGTCAACGTTTTATGGTCTAAAACTATTCCCGAGGTTGATTTACTATCGAATGCAATTAAATTCGATTGTGACCTTCAAAATCAAACCCTTTTATTTTTCAGGTCACGAGTCGAGTAGGGAAAGGGAAAATGTTGTGTCAAAGGACAACCTGAACTGTTAGAAATAAAAATGCAAATTTGAATGTTTTACACTCATATCAACAATATAATTTATAATAATAGTAATAATAATAATAATAATAATAATAATAGTAATAATAATAATAATAATAATAATAATAATAATAATAAATTGCATTTATATAGCCCTTTTCCACAAAGAAGTGCTCAATGCGCTGTGCAATAATACAAAGAATATATGAAGCGCACAGCTCCTATAGTAATCCTTTCTCTCTCTCTCTCTCTCTCTCTCTCTCTCTCTCTCTCTCTCTCTCTCTCTCTCTCTCTCTCTCTCTCTCTCTCTCTCTCTTTCACTAGTCTCACTCTGTCTCTGTCTCTGTCTCTGTCTCTGTCTCTCTCTCTCTCTCTCTCTCTCTCTCTCTCTCTCTCTCTCTCTCTCTCTCTCTCTCTCTCTCTCTCTCTCTCTCTCTCTCTCCAGTACATCCTTGAGTAAAGACAATCCCACAAAGTTTACCCAGACACCATTGCACACATTGATGAATTCACACAGTCATAAATTCTTACAGAACAGAACAGCATGAATAAACGACACTGAGAGGACATAATAATACTGAGAGAACATAATAATATTTGTATTGGGAATGTCGGAAATTACAGATTGAAGCTGGACTGAAACAAATGCGTTTTAAGTGTTGATTCAAATTTTGATAAAGTGGTGGACTCCCGTAGATGAGCTAGTAAAGCGTTCCACAGGAAGGGGTCGTGGTGTGAAAAAGCTGTCCCTCCGAGTCTCTGACTTTTGCTTTGGACAGGACTTAAAAGTCTTTTCGTCGCCGATTTTAAAGGCCGAGATGGTATATATTCTATGACCATGTCACAAAGATATGATGGTGCAATGTTGTTGACGCACTTAAAAGAAAGAACAATTATGTTATGTTATACACACATATATATTATATGCATATGTATATATATATTTTATATATATATAAATATATATATATATATATATATATATATATATATATATATATGTGTGTGTGTGTGTGTGTGTGTGTGTGTGTGTGTGTGTGTGTGTGTGTGTGTGTGTGTGTGTGTGTGTGTGTGTGTGTAATACCTTACTACTGATTTTAGAAACATCTTATCAAAAACGATTACTCACTCCTTTTCCAGCTTTCACTTTCAACTGAAGCAGATTTAATAGGTTGGTAACGTGCACTCTCCAGGTGGATGGCAGTTTGATTTTTTTTTGGGGGGGAGAGAGTTTGCTTTTCTGGAACAGTGATGGATTCCCAATGTGATACTGTTTTCTTGATAATGTCCATCTTCTCTGCCAGAGACATTAATTTGAATCATGGATTTGGGACTTTACAAATAACTTCAAGGTAGGTCCTGATCCCTGAAGCTAGCACTTACTTTTAGCTTTGTAAGGTCTCTGTCTCTTTGCTCTTTCGTATTGAGGCAGGACATTTCCTTCTTGGACGCTAAGTTTTTGCTCTGTCCGCTTTTAATTTCTACTTCACTTCTGATTGCAGACACTTGGGGTATTTTTTCATGGACAGGTCCTGTCCTTTTGATCTGACCTAAAGGGAAGAATTTTTATTTTATTTTAGAGCGTTTGGAGCAGTAAACAGCGTGTGCACTGCAATATTTATCATGGTTGTCCGAGAAGCAAGTTTCCAAACTGTGCAGTTCAAATTGTTCAGCAGACAACACATTTCCATCGCATAACTCAGTACGTAACTCATTTGCTATCTTAAAGACCAAATTCAGCCTTCCGATAATTCATAACCCATTTGTGACATCTGAAAGAAACGTTATTATGCTAGGAGTGCCAAAGAACTTTGACTGTTACGTATGAGTTGTGCAGTATACTAGTATACCATTGACCAGTGTTCACCGTGCGGTGGCCCCTGTTCACACGTTTGGTAAATCAATTAAATGTTGCAAAACTCATATAGGCCTAGTCATTTAGTTACTTTCATAACAGAAAGAAAAAAGTGTCTGATTGATTGACAGTTTTGAGTGAAAACCGAGAATGTATTATTGTTACACGACATGCTCATCCTAATTTTTTTAAGGTAAGACGGAAGGCATTTGAATACAAAAGTGGGTTTTTTTTCTTTGGCGTTGTTTTGAAACCTCTTGCAGCCTTTTTTACGTTTACACATGTGTTTCTGCATTCATTAGCATTTGAAATGGCAATTTTCGTATTTGAACGCACTTTGTACAATTTTGCTCTTTCTGGGTTCATATTTGACATTCATGTCACATTTGGCCTCTCTATATCATATCTCAGCTTACAAAGTCACATTTTAACTTGCTATGTTCACGTTTGAACGGGTAATACTATATTATGCATACAAAGTTTATTTTAAAGAAGACGTGTTAGTCTGACAAGTCTAAATAAGTGCAATAAATAACAGCATCATCCCCGTTTATGTATGCAATTCTCAAAACTATGCTTGTGGTTGTTTTTTTACAGTGGCTGGGTTGTACATAACCACAGCCTCATCTTCAAAGTGAAGTCTACGCACATGCGTCCACAAAATGCCGGTGAGTTGATTCAACTCCACACCTTAGCCGAAAACGAAAGGTTGATTGCTTTTCTTAAAACCATTCAATTCATGTTATTGTTTTTTAGATATGCAATCCCTGAATCTCCCTGTCTCTGTCTCTACCTCTGTCCGTCTCTGTCTCTGTCTCTATGGCTGTCTGTTGATTTTTCTTCAGACTTTTCTATCCTACCACATGCTTTTAAAGAATTTAGAAAACATAAGTGTTGACGTCAATGTAATATCATGAAGAGGGAATTTTCTGAACAGTATAACAAATTAGAACATTCCTCGTCGGCACACATCCAACAAATATAGAGGCCCCTCAACAATATGTTTTGTCACCAGTTTTGTTCATATTATACACGAACGATTGCCAAATAAACAACAGTAACATCAAATTAATCAAAGTTGGGGATGATTCAACCATAATTGGGCTCATTCAGTCCGACCATAATGAAACTGCTTACCAGAATTTTGTATTTAACTTTTCTGAGTGGTGTGAAGACTATACGCTGCTTTTAAATGTGAAGAAAAAAATGTTGACTTTATAAAAAAGGAAATTGCCCCAACAACCACTCGAAAATAAAAATGAAAAAGTCTATTATAAGTAGTCAGGTGTTACAATAGACAGCAAATTCGATTTGCATTTCCACACTTCTATCCTGCGTAAAGAAAGTGAACAAAAGACACATTTTTCTGAGAAAAGCTCACGGAGCTTAAAGTTGAAAAATCATTGATGTCCATTCTATCAATCAACCGTAGAAAGTACAATCCATTTCTGTTTAACAGCATGTGCCGGGAACACAAGACAACAAGATAACGTGAATCGAATAATATCGAAAGCATGCAAAAATAATTTCAAAAGCGACATTCCCCTACTTCGATGAATTATAGTGCGGTCAAAATTCGTGGCGGAACTTATCCTCAAATATGTCTTCAAGGGGTGAAATCAATGTCATCCATACTTTGCACAACAGTTTGTATCAATTTGTCTTAACTAAATTACATTATTCCAGAACAATTGGGGCTAGATTAAAAAACCTTTCTTCACAAATTTATATAAAATGCTTGAAATCTCTGCCATACGTAAAATCGTATTGTTCACTGCACTTCCCGCTTCTCACACACTTTTCGATTACGCATATGGCCTACGTCACAGCTCATCAATTATTTTTATTTGGAAAACTTGTAACAAGAAATTATTTTTTATAATAAACATACTTTGCGCTAATGGTTCTCAAAACATGCGTTCAATAAGCATAATGTCCCGGTAAGAAAAACATGACGGATTTGCTATTAAAAGCAACATTGTCCGAGCTGTAAACATTTAAAAATCTGTAGAAACCACCCACTTAGATTATTTACTAGTATTTGTTCAGGAATTTTCTAGAATACAGCTAGGAGGTGTTTACAAAAATGTGGATCTGTTAAGACTAATTGATACAAGTCATTACGTGAAAATTGGGGAACTTAGGTTGGATAGTTTAGGAGATATTTGACACTAAGTCGCGCCACGAATATTTGACCTCATTAAATTATAGCTTGCACTATCGAGCGGTCAAAAATTCGTGACGCAACTTATCCTCAAATATCTCTTTAACGGGAGAATCAATGTCACCCATACTTTGTACATCAGTTTGTTTCAATTTTTCCACAACTGATGCTCGATTTAAAAACTTTTATTCATAAATTTATATAAAATATTATAAATCTCCGTCATGCAGAAAATACTACTGTTCCCAGCACTTCCAGCTTCTCGCACACGTTTTGCATACGCATATGGTCTACGTAACAGCTCGCCAATGACACTTTTTAGTGGTAAAACTTCTTACAAGAAACTAATTGTATAGTGAACACATTTTTTGCACTTAAAGGTCCTTTACCATACGTTCAATAAGCATAATTTTGCGATTAGAAAAAAATGACTGACATGCTTTTAAAAACAATATTTCCCGAGTTGTAAACTTTTAAAAATCTGTAGAAACCATAGACTTGGATTTTTCATTCGTATTTATTAAGGGGGAGGGGGGGGTTTACACCTGAAGGCTATCTCGCTTATTACTGGACCAAATTGTACCAAGTTTCACACAAATAACAAGAATAGTAAGGAGTCTTAAAATCCGAAATCAAATTTGAGAAAAAAGTTTCGTTTCCATGGATACGGTGGCCATATTGGATTTTGTTGACATGTCTTACGTAATGAATACCGCACTTATCGCCCATGGAAATTGACTGTTGTTTTGTTTTTTTGCATGCGTGTTCACAAACATTAGATCTAAAAATTTGTCTATTGTTTTTTTCATAAACGAATTAGAAAATTTTTAATGAATTTTTTCCTGAGGTAGCAGTCAAGTTTGCAAAATATCCATGAAATTCCACACTCCAGACATCACTAACAAAAATCTATTCCATATATCAAACATTCAACAAAGAAATTTTTAGTATTGCATCTTGTCTTCATTCTGTGAAAATTTCATGAAGATTGAATGAAAAATGGTGGAGTTATTCAAAAACGTATAGAGAAAAGTCGCGTTTTGAGAAAGAAAAATAAAATACTGACTTTATAAGGAATATGTGTGTTAAAGAAGGATCAAAACATCATAGTACTATGTCAAATGAACTTTCTTTTTTGCTTTGAGGATTGCATAAAAAAGTACGTTTATATTGAACAATTTCAAATTGTTTTAAACGTGTACACAAATATGGGGAAAAATATGTTTAAGTTAATGTGTAACTGCTATGAACATCCGGAGGTGAAATCTGTGACTCGGAGGTTGACAATTTTATGACCCACCATCATTCACGGTCGCGAGCTGCCGTTGCACATTCTTCTATACCCAGGCCAGTTCTTGTGTTGTCCATTTAAGTTACCCTTTGTCCTCCCCTGGCTCCTCTGCCCCACATCATCCGGAGGTGTCTTTCACAGTGGTCTCATGTCGTTTTAAGTGGCCATAGTATTGTATTTTCCAACATTTTATTTTATTCTTCAGGGATTGTCTTGTGTGGAAAATCTGACATTGCTCATTTTTTGCTTTCCAACTTATCCTGGTCTTTTACCTGCTATTACAGTAGACTATTACCCTCTCCCCACCCTCTACCCCCTTCTAATCTACCCCCCCCCTCTCTCTCTCTCTCTCTCTCTCTCTCTCTCTCTCTCTCTCTCTCTCTCTCTCTCTCTCTCTCTCTCTCTCTCTCTATCGGTCTCTCTTTTTTTATGTGTGTCTGTCTATCCCTCCATCAACCCTATCTGTCCTCTGTCCTTCCATTCCTTTATCTATCTATCTATCTATCTATTTATCT
>NW_004797278.1:2641794-2647156 GCF_000002075.1 Aplysia californica | reverse complement strand
ATATATTTATATATTTCCCTCTAATGTGATTAAGAGGGCCGTTTTACATTTCTATACAGGTTATGGAGACTTGAACGCTGACGATGCATCCATCGACAGGATTGGTGGCTTTGGCAGCAGGAATTTAGTTGAGTTTCAGAAACCAACCACTCAGAGCTACAAGCGCCATCGTCCTGTATACGACCCAGGCCAAGATGGCCACTTTGCAGCTGTACTCAGTCAGTTGGACAGTCTCCACACAGTCCCGTCAGAAAGCAGACGATCTGTGGGCGCTTCCACCGGACGCCGGATTCAGTCAGATCTTACGTCAATGAACGATCTGTTGTCCATGTTTTTATTGATGGGAGGGAGAGCACTAGACACAGGGGTCTTAAACATCCAAGCAGTACAGTACAATCGTGAAATATTCAAGACCCACAGACTTGAAACTAACAGGCGGAAAAATACAAATGTACCTAATTCTGCTGAAACTTTTGGCAACAGAAATACTAATTTACCTAATTCTGTCAAAGAGATTGGTTCAAATATGGCTGGAATACCTGAAGAAATTTTCGTCCTAAATGACACCATAATACAAGAACAAAACATGTCTGACAGCAATCAAAAGTCACATGCAAACGGTAGCGCAAAACCCAATAACAGTTTTGATGAGATCAACAATATATCCAAGACGATTTCCGCTACTTCTGGGGAAGAAAATGTTACAATAGCGTTTGCCACGATCAATAATGAAACAAACGATAATACGCTAAAGAAAGCAATGCTTGGTCAGAACAGTTCAGACAACGGTATTAGATATACTCGAAAAACAAGCGGTGATTTCAATCAAAAAGAACAAATGAGGTCATTGCTGAATAGACTGCAGAAACTTGAAGTTGGACCGAATGTTGAGGATAGAAGTGACGTGAAACGTGAGAATCGAATCGGAAAAAGTCGTTCTAGTCGGTATCGGCGTCAGATCCCCGGAGGTTCCTCTCCTCCATCAAATAACGACGGACCTCCTAATCTGTCCGGCATGTCACGCCCGTCCTGGGCCATGCCCCCACAGATGGCTTTTCCCGGAGCACCTGGCAGGATGTCGCCTCCCGTGGGTCAAAGTCAGTCTGGATTTCCTGGAGGTCCTCCTAGTGGTATGCCACCCTTCTTGGGTGGTGGTCGGGGTGGTCAGATGCCTTTTGGAAGTCCTGGAGGTCCGACGGGTGGTTCGATGGGTGGTCGAATGGGAGGTCAAATGAGGGGTGGGATGGGAGGTCAAATGAGGGGTGGGATGGGAGGTCAGAGCCCTTTCGGTTCCTTTATTCCCCCTAGCGGCAGTCCTTCTCCTTTCTCTAGTAGTTTCTCTGCAGGAGCAGGTCAGCCCCCTCCAGGCTTTCACAGCTCTTCCGGTCCCCAGAGTTCCTTCCCAGGCAGTGGAGGGTTTGGCAACAGGCCTCAGGGACCTCAGAACTCCTTCATGCAACCACGGATGCCCGTGCAACATGGATCAAGCAATATGCCAATGGGACAGGGGGGAAGTGGGCGTGGTAGTCCAGGCTCTATGCCACCCGGTGGTCTCAATCCAGAGATTATGAGGCAGATGATGAGAAACCGACAAATGACTTCCCAGTTCACAAATCAGCAACGAGGAGGTTTCAGTGGCGGTAGTAGTGGCCCTGGCGGGGGTGCCAATTCAGTGGGTAGGCAGGGGGGGTCTCCGTTTCCGATGCCTTCACCACCAGGAGCCTTTAATTCTAGCGGAAGTCGTATCCCCATGCCCGGAATGCCTATGGGGCCTCGAAGTGGGGGTTCATTCCCCCAAAATGCCTTTCCTTCAGGGAGCCCACCAGGTCTTGGAGGGTTTTCCTCAAGGGGTATGAGATCAAACCAAGCAATGATGCCCGACATGAACGGACCAGGGAACTCTATATCTCAGTCTAACTTTGGACAACCCATGAACATGATGTCAATGCAAGGAAATCCTATAATGAACCAGCAACAAGGTCAGATCGGAGGTAGCAGGTTTGGACCTCAGATGTCTTTTGGTGGGAGATTCCAACAGGGAAACGGTAGCTCTCCGGACAGAATGAGAATGATGATGAGGATGATGATGATGAGACAAATATCTCAAAATGGCGAAGGGGGCGGAGGGGAATCCCCTTTCTCTAGGACTGGCGGTCAGTTTCCTGGGCCATCGGTCATGGGCGGGCCTCAGGGTTTATCCGACTCGTCTGACGAATTCAATCCAATGGGGGGGATAGGATCAAGTCTATCTCGGATGGATATGGGTTTCGGCGGTAATGCTGGCTCCGCTTTTTCAGGAATGGGAGGAGGTATGATGAATCCTTTCTCGGGTTCTATGGGTAATTTTGGGTCATCGTCGACAACATCCTCTCCCATGTCGTCTATGATGAATCCCTTCCTGAGAAGTAACAACAGGATGAATCCTTTCATGTCGATGGGTCGAGGAGGTTTCCCATCTTCTTCCAACACCATGATGGGTTCAGGGTTTCCTGGTATGAGAGGGCCAATTTCTAGGGGTGGTATGGGAGGGTTCGGGGGATTCCCAGGTATGGCAGGGGGTGGGATGACGTCTATGATGGGACGAGGGGGGATGGGACGAATGGGAAATATGGGAGCTATTGGAGGAATGGGAAGGATGGGAGGAATGGGGGGGATAGGAGGAATGGGAAGAATGGGAAGGGTGGGGGGAGTTGGAGGGAGGGGAGTCAGGGGAGGAATGGGAGGAATGGGAGGAATGGGAGGAATGGGAGGAATGGGAGGGATGGGGGGGAGGGGAGGGATGGGAAGGATGAATCCTATTAGTATGATGAGAGGAGGGATGGCTTCTTCCATGATGGGAATGCCTCCATCCATAAGAGGAGCCGTGCCTAATTCAAATGGGGGCAGGTCTTCGTCTAGGAGAGGATAGAGCTAGAGATCGGGATGAATTTGCGGATGAATGTTTTATCTTTTCGAGTAAGAAATCTGTGGCTGCATATAGAAGAGCTTGACATGTTCCAAGACATGGAGATGAAACTGTTTCCAGCTCTAGTTAGTCACAGGTCGTTTTCTTAGTCAGTTCTCATTGTTTACAAGGACAGAGCATCGCAGCTGAAAGAAATAAAGTTTGAAAGCATTAGCAGGTGCAAAACCAGTTAAAGAATAGCGTAACTCTTTCAGGACGTACTCTTTAAGGACGTTGTGTACATACATTGTGTATATGCCCGATAAATTCAATGTTGTAGTACATTTATTCCAGTCATCAAACACAAATCAGTGACACAAATTAGCAATTATAATTTCAAAATATTACGTCTTCTTTATGCTTCTTTTGAATGTGCTCCAAAAAGTGCAGAATGTGCGTCCCCAAAGCGCTAACAGTATAATAACTGTTATAAAATGTTATTAAGAGACGTCACTGCTCTCATATCACGTACATGATTCAGACTTCATACTTCAAATTTCACCGCTATGTACCTATTAAACTTTTTACAGCGTCTGTAATAATTTGTTTCATAAAAGATGGATTTTTCAAAGGTGGACAAGTACGTCTCTGCCTCTTCTGAAACAAAATATTTTAAAATATTCAAGAGTACTGTTTAGCATTAAAATAATATGCCTGAATAATATTATACTTCAACAATTAAACGAACTAAGGAAAACGTGTATGACTCAAGAATGGACTGGATTTGTTCATTTCTTTGTTGCTTTCGTTTGTGTTTTTTGTTGCTACTGGGTGTTTTTTTAAGCAATTCTGCGAGAAAGAAGTTTTACTTAAAGGCACGTGCATGTAAAACCACGTGTTTCATAGTTAAATCGTCTTACTTTGTCTGAAATGCATTTTTAAAATATTTGACTAAGTGTTACAGTTTTCTTAATAACACTGTGTTCATTGAAAGGGCTATTAGACTACGATTGAACTTTCCAAACATGTGAGGACATGTCCAAGCACACGGAAATATCAAATGTTTTGTTCCAACACAGTGGAGATTGGCTAGAAACTATAATCCATTAAAAATGTATCCCCCCAAAAAGGATGATTTGAGTTGCTTAATTAAACCACACCCACAGCCTTTCCACGGGGTATAAGGACGTCTGAAGTATTGAGCATTGTTGGCATTGGTCGTGATGGTGTTTTAGTGGTTGTCTATGCAGGTACGGTTATTGCAAATTGTTATTGCTATAATGCTTTTCTCCCCCGAATCACCTGTCGCTATGGCATAGCTGCTAAGAAAGTACTAGGTAATAACGCGAAAGTAAGGCAAGTCATGATCTGAAAACATAAGTGCGAAATTACATTGGCATAACACCTCCCTAAAACCCTGTAAGGCTTTTTAAAGAGGCGGAAACACAGAATACAACGTCATTCTCCGATAGAACCGAGTCGTATTCTGAGTCTGTTCAAGTTCATTTGTGAAGAGAGAAATACACTGACATAATTTCATTCGGCTTTCAATCGATACCGATTACATCTAAAGCAGTATGCATGATACAGTTTTGCCTGGCAGGTCAAAGAGAAACCAGACTGCTCACCCAAATTACTATTGGCCCACCCCATCCCCTCCACCTTGTCAGATCTTGATTTCCTTTATAAATGAGAAATATTGTCGATTGTTGTGAATCAAGATAAGTGCGACGAAGTTTTGTACTATCCACATTGTGATATGCATATTCTTTATGGTGAAGGATTTCTGAACTTTGAATTTTGCACGCGTGGCGGTCTAACGGAAAACACTTCTACGATTTTCAACTACCAAGAGATCTTTAACGTGCCCAACGTACACACCGGACCCTCAAGATTGTTCGTCTTTATTCGAGAAGACTAGATGCTCGAAGAATAGTGAAAAGGTGACTGAAGATGCACAATAATTTTCTTTCACTGCCAAGGGATAGTAAGACAATCAGACAAAAATAGCAGAACGAGTGGGGAAAATGTTGGACCTGCCAATGGCGTCCTCCAGTTGCCCACTCTGAGTCTGTACTAGATCATCCTCTTTAAAAAATGTTCCTGGAATTACCCCCCCCCCCTGCCACCCACCACATCTTTTTCCTTCTAATGTAGACCTGTTTACGCCCCATAGACACAAGATGGGAAACCCTGCCAACATAGCAGCAGAAAGACCAAGATGTTTCCCCACATGAGAATCGGGCTCGGGTCACCTACATGCGTCGGCGAAGCGCCTATCAACTACACAACAGACTCCAAGAAGAAAAAAACCCACGCACTAAAAGGTCATTTAATGCAAGGGATAGATAAGATAGATAAAACAACAAAAAGGGCGGGAAACGTAGAACCTACCTCTGACGCCCTCCTCACGCTCACTTTAAGTCTATACCAGATCACCCTCCGGCAACATTTTCCCAGACGTATGCGCCCCTGTCC
>NW_004797278.1:2639962-2640852 GCF_000002075.1 Aplysia californica | reverse complement strand
TAAACGGAACTTCTCTCGTCGACAAACTTTCAGTTTACCGATGACACAGATCGAGCGTCCGTCAGTTAAACTGTCATTTTGTCGATCAGCGAACTGTACGTCTAAATGGGCCTTAAGAGAGACTGTCTGAAAATTTTCTGTTGATTACTTCCTCATTGGTGATCTGTCTGTCCATCTGATCCTGAGAAACTTCCTCAAGCACTTGTTGATGACAACCTGGATCCTCCGGAACTTTGTAAAGAGTGCTTTAGAAGAGCGCAGCCCAGCTGCACCACCAAGCAATCAACAAGGGGTGTGCAAACCAAGGAGTTTCTGTTCACATCTGTGGACATGCTTCTGAAGGTTCCCACTCACTATTGCCAGCAAAGCTCTGGAAAACAGTATCTTGATCCCTGATTCCGTAATCTGTCGGAGCTTAAAACAACCTGCACTGGTCAGGGACAATCTGCCTTATATGTCAGGCTTCTCAAATATGTGCTAGATGAAAAGAACATGTCGATCTATGAGTCAAAAAAAGATCAATGTGAATTGTGCGTGAGTGTTGAGTCTTGACAGTGTACGCCAGACTAAGTGGGAATCTCACATGTCAGAAAAGAACATGACAAAGAAGGGGCACGCAATGGATAAAACCTTTGCTCTTAGGCAAGAAGAGCTTTTGATGATTTGCCTGAATCTCCAGGGTGTACTTTTGTCATTGTCTATTAATTCATCCAGCTCTTGTTACAGAAACATGCACATAATCTTCAATGCGACCTCGTATGGTGGATGCCATCTATTATTTATGACAAAAGGCACAAGGTGATTTGATTGCAAATGAATGGACTTTTTTAAACGTGCACAAATGCATAGAAGGTTATAACAATATATTATTAGACAGCTACGGGTGTGTG
>NW_004797278.1:2634401-2639862 GCF_000002075.1 Aplysia californica | reverse complement strand
CTTGTTGTGATTGGCTGCAAACCACCCGATCGCGCGATTCGCAGGCCAGAAAACAAACGCGTTTCTTTTTGTTGGTCACCGATCGCGTCGATCGGTTTGTGCCACGATGGCCGCTTTGCGCCCTCAATTTGGCTATCCCTGACTACCCGATGGGCCCGGCCCGACCCGATCGCGTACGTGGGCACCCCCTATAAGTCTACATCCCTGTATGCTCTAGCTGATTCCCAACATGATGACTGGCATGATCTCTACGAAGAAACATCAGTGAGACAGGCGCTTGTCAAAATCACGAAACCAAAGAAAACGACATTAAATTTGTCCGCCGGTTTTGTAATATGTTTTCGAATTTTAGTTTTCTGGTTCAACACCTTTTAGGTCTATATAAAAGCAAATTTCTGTCTGGGTTTAATTTAAAAAACGTAGATAAGGGGCACAAAACATGTACATTTTCATTTCCCAAGGACAGCTTCGGAAAATGACCAAATTTTGTGGCCATTTTCTCGGCAAATTTACCTCCCAAATCAGGAGACCCCCACCTTCTTCAATCAGAAATGTCTCGAATTCTATTCAAGATAGATGGGTATTTGTTTCATCGAGTGAAATACAACTGAATAAGCTGTGAGATGATAATACCAACTCAACATGCCCAAAAATTGACGAGTGGCTAATTCCACAGCGCCTTGAGAGTATTCTTACAGTACCATTTTCTTCCCTGGATGCCCCAGTATCCTAAAGACATTATTACCACGTAAGTCTTCCCGTCGTCAACGATCCCGGGGCTTAGCGAAGTATCAACACTGCCAAGTCCAATTTGGCAGATAGTATCGAAATGTCTACAAATATCTTGTTTGTGATGCTGGACGTATCGATTCCTCATGTAAAGCATGTATGTGTAAGCGTGCCCGGGTGTGTGTATGTGTGTGTTTTGTCTGTGTGTGTGTGTGTGTGTGTGTGTGTGTGTGTGTGTGTGTATGTGTGTGTGTATGTGAGTGTGTGGTTTTTTTGTGTGTGTGCCAGTGAGTGTGTGTGTATCAGCACAAAATTGCATCTAACCGAAATTGAATACAAAATCTTATTAGAGGCCACACTCATATGCAAGTAGAAAGTTTCCACAGCGTCTTTGAGCGGTGGCTTTAAATAAAAGACATTTTCAGAACTGCAATTTTTATAATTGTATAAACGAAGACCGTATAAAGTGGAATTTGTTAATCACATTTTCCTCCATGATTTTGCCAAAATTGTAGTTCACAAAACTGTCAGGTCGGGTAGACAAAAAGAAGACCAAACTGTTAATGCAGTATGAAGCCTCTGATATACATAAGGAGAAATTCTTTGCAGACTTAACTCTAACGAAGAGTGGGAGAGTCTTCTAAAGTCCAGAGACAGGAAAAACGTAACAAACAGTTCCCCACCACTGTATCATTCTATTTATAAACAGCAAAATGTAATTTTCAGGATCTGAGAGACAAAAAGGGTATAAGATTATGAAAGATGATCATTCAGTCATTCATGGGGTATAGAATTTTGACATAAATCAAGTTCTCAACCCATCCACCACCCCCTCCTCAAAGGAAATACACTTACATAGAATTGGAAAAAGAAGGATAGAAAGAGAGAAAGCACACAAATGAAGGAGTATGATTTCATAAATTACATACAATATCCCATTCAAGTAAGAGTGAGAGATGTTTATAGTGGTAAAATAATGAATAGCTTTCTGTCTCACTCAGTCTGTAATTTCATTCTCAGTTTTATATTGGTCTCTTAATGACTTCCCTATAACAGTATTTCGTGCTTTCAAATATTTTTAAACATACCAGGTCCTCAAATAAGAGAAAACACACTGCCTAATAACCGTGAATACAACACCGCGTTCCCAAAAGCCTACTGATGAAACCATCTGTGTGGAATTCACGACCGCATCAGGCGAGATTCGAATATGAAAATCGTGAATCCCACACTTTTTCGAAAAAATGACCATCTACGGTAAAAATAAAACGTACTACAGTATTATTTCTAAAAGGTAATTGATTAGATTTATCCATTTAGTTTATATCTTGGACGCCAAATGACGGAGAAAATCAGTTTTTTTCCCTCTCCTGTAAAATTTGCTTCGTGTGGAATTCACGATTTCATCAGGTGACCGACAATAGAACAATTAGCCTTATGAGTAATTTTACAAAAATATTGCTGCGAGTAATAATGGGAAGATTGAGAAAACGTGTAAGACCAGAGATATCTCAAACGTAATTCGGCTTTGTTCCTGACAAGGGACACCAGAAATGCTACATTCACCTTAACAATGTTAATGGAACGATGTATTGAAGCTCAGAAAGATCTGTATTTATGTTTCACAGTCATATATTATTCAAAGGCGTTCGATAAAGTTAGACATGATGAGCTATTTAGAATACTGGAAAAGCTAGATATAGATGGAAAAGATCTAAGAATTATCAGGAATTTGTACTTGGACCGAAACGCTGCTGTACGAATTAATGGAGAATACAGTGAATATAAGCAGATCAGGCAAGGAGTGAGGCAAGGATGTGTTATGTCACCAGACCTCTTTGACATGTACAGTGAAACAATCCTTAGAAATATAGAAGAATGTCCAGGTCTCAAAGTAATTTCAACGTTAAAAAAGCACACTGGGAAGAGATTGTCATTGAATGTAACCAGATTTTGAACCCCACTTTTGACCTCAACTATAAAGAAATTCAATGAAATGCTTCTAGAAATAAGTCACAAATACTAAAACATTTCCAACACCCAGGAAGTACAACATCTGGTTCTCTGGGGAGCGTGACGAAGCAATAAAGTAAAAAAAAAGGCGCCGTCGAAAGAATTCCCTTCCAGGACCAGGCTGGTTTCTCGAAATTATATTTGACAAAAAAACAAAAAACATTATTTCATTCCACACACAAAAGACCTTCGTGTGAGGAGCCAGAAAACCTTAAACGCCTTGAAAATTCTATCGCACCTTGAGTGGGGCAGGGACTCTCAACACCTTCTCCACCTCTACAATTCCCTTGTCCGATATAAGCTTGACTATAGCTGTTAAGTCTATAGATCGATAAAAGCCCACGTCTTAATTAAAAATGGTGGCAATCTAACTCAAAAAATGCTCTATCTACTGACCCAAACAACGATGACGTTTAGAATGAGTTTCGTAGTACATAAATATTAATAAGGCAGCACAATCTTGAAGTGCAGCAGCCGAACAAAGTCTATAGAAGCAGTCTAAAAAGAGCGCGATCTCAGACCAGTTCACGGTGGAGCTCATGGTGTCTCACGAAGACAACGTCAACGCTGCACATGAGCGGAAAGAAAAACGATATGAGGCGCTTGTCGGAAAATGTGAGGAGGCAGGCTGGAAAGCAACTCCCTTTCCGGTTGAGGTTGGAGGCAGAGGTTTCGTAGCAACTAGCGTTCGACAGGGGGTCAGAGTGGCAGGACATACTCCAAAGAAAAATAACCAACTCATAAATTGCCTTAAAGAGACTGTAGAGAAAGCCAGTCACCGGATCTGGTTGAAGCGAAAGGACGCAGGCTGGAATGAATCCTAGGAGTTGGCAGCAGAGGAAAACAGTCGGACTAGCAAGGAGACCTCACATCGGTGAGGGGGCTCGGTGCGTCAGAAAAGCTGTAGAGAAGTGCCCGAAACAGCGAAGCATTCTCTACTGATGATCTCCGCGCTAGAGTCCGGGATGCATAAGTCAAATATCCATGACGGTTTTGCACTTTTTAGGTCAATCCACCGCAAATCACATGACTTCACCACGTGGTTAACGCTAATAATAGCAAACCACGGATGAAGTATTTAAAATAGAGTTCGTCTGGATTACTTAATAAAGATATAATTGCTTCGTTGTGTGTGGAGAGCTCTAAGTTTATTTTTGCCTTGGTGAGGTGCCATCGAAGGAGGTCGGGGGAAATAAATTAGTCAACGTCTTGTTTGGAAAAGTGTATGCTTTTGAGGTCCTCATGGACTCTGAGGCCGACAGGTTTGGTGAGTTTATCGTTGTTTTTTTAAATTTGTTTGTGGTGTCTGGGTGTGTTCCTAAAATGCAGTCATGTGCTGGGTTCTCAGGTGTTGTGCTCTGTTTGATTTCGTATTTTAGTGAGATTTGTGTACGTCTGAGTGTTAGTGATTATATGTTTGCCTCGGCCTGAAGGCTCTCCACAGGAGGAGAGCAGAAAGTCCCAAGAGCGAGGCGGAATCCTTAGTTTTGTACTGGGTCTAGCATTTTTAATTAAGACGTGGGCTTTTATCGATCTATAGACTTAACAGCTATAGTCAAGCTTATATCGGACAAGGGAACTGTAGAGGTGGAGAAGGTGTTGAGAGTCCCTGCCCCACTCCAGATGCGATAGGATTTTCAAGGCGTTTAAGGTTTTCTGGCTCCTCACACGAAGGTCTTTTGTGTGTGGAATGAAATAACGTTTTTTGTCAAATATAATTTCGAGAAACCAGCCTGGTCCTGGAAGGGAATTCTTTCGACGGCTCCCCGATCTGATGCCTTTTTTTTCTTTATTGCTTCGTCACGCTCCCCAGAGAACCAGATTTTGTACTTCCGGGGTGTTGGAAATGTTTTAGCATCTGTGACTTATTTCTAGAAGCATTTCATTGAATTTCTTTATAGTTGAGGTCAAAAGTGGGGTTCAAAATCTGGGAACATTAAATGACAAACCCGTCCCAGTGTGCTTTTTTAACATTGAAAGGTTTCGTGATAGGGTCATTTTGCAGACTATCAGGTTATTTTAAGAAGAATTGGGAAGCATACCACTCAAGATTTTGGACTAGGTCAGGGGTACAAAGGGTGTGGTCAAGAAACGAAGTGCCAAAAGTGGATAAATATGTTTCTATAACTGGAGGATCTATCAGTCAAGAGGCAGATTTTATATTGAAAAAAGAAATTTTCCATTATTTTTCCCGCTTGGTCTTTGGGTTATCTCCCCAAGCGGGGGGGGGGGGCTGTGGGCATTAAATTCATTCAGCAAAATAAAGAGTTTTGGGAGTTGGAGCTCTAGATCGTTTTGTTGGGTTATTTTGAGAGGATAGTTTGATGGGCAGAGCAGATCGAGATTGGTTTGTTCAGGAATGTCGTCCTAAGATATATTTATCTTTGAAGTGTGTTGTCGATGTAGATGGTGGTTCCACCAGAAGCAATCTGATTCTCCGTGTGAATATGATGATACGCAGTAAATCCTCTTTAGTCTGTGGTTGAAGCCGGGGCGAGCTTTGCTTCCTTGATACAGGCCACAAGTGGACACAGTGTGGCCTGTAAGTGTTGCAAATCTGCAACTGAAGGTCAGAGTCCGCTGGCATTCCATTGCAGGACTGTCATCATGTGGGCTTTTTAGATTTGGAGCTCAGAGGCCTTGGCTTCAAAACACTTTGATTCCTCTTTGCTGGGGGGGTGCGAGGCTGCCGTCTTGGATTGGGCTGCAGCCTACAGGG
>NW_004797278.1:2614438-2629262 GCF_000002075.1 Aplysia californica | reverse complement strand
TCTCTCTCTCTCTCACTCACTCTCTCTCTCTCTCTCTCTCAGATTCTCCATCTCTTCATGTATAATTCTATCTTCGGTCTCTTTATATAGCTCTCTGATCGGTCTGTCTTTCGCTCTTACTGTTGCCTATTAACGGTTACTTTAGTTAAGACATAAAGTTCCACATCATGATTACCTGTCGCTGTCGCAGAAAAAACCAACACGATTGTAACTAGTCTTCCTGTAGCCGTCTGACTGTACCTCAACACTGACCATGTCACAGTCAGAGGAAGGGAAGTCAACGTCATAGAAACTGACGGACATCTCCTGAAGAACGTACGGTTATTAGTTTGTTTGTTTGTTTGTTTGTTTGTTTGTTTGTTTGTACGTTTATTTAAATTCTAGATTCAATTATAAGTAATTTTACGAGAAACATCTCAGTCCATTCCAATATCAGACTACTCTATGCCCTCGTCATCTCCGTCCTTCTGTATGCTTGACGGCAAAGCTTCAGAGGATGATCCAAGCAGCCGAAATGAAATGCTTTAGACGGCTTTTTGACATCTCTTAAAATTAACCACGTCACAAATGAGTAAGTGCGAATGGGACTACACATGAGCCACTATTTAGACTTGTTGTCTACTGTGAAGCAAACATAACTGAATGTAACAAAATCGTGTGGCCAACCCCAGACCATTCCACTGTGAACTGTGCGCAGGCGGAGAAGGAGAGGAAGGCGAAGGAAGAGATGGACTGACGATATTGCGGAGTGGACAGGTAAATCCTTCATCGAAACTCAGACGCTCGCAAAAATCCGTGAAAAGTGGAGGCACCTGACGAGGCTCTCTGTAATAAAGCGCCCCTATAATAATCGTGGATTATGGGATCAAGATGAAGACAGAATTTTACGCCCCCATCAATACAATTTAGTTTACTAAGGAGGTAGGGTTCGACCCTGCCTGTTATGGCTAACCGGGGCTGAGAGGAATGCAAATCCAGCGGAAAGACCGAGACACTCGATAAAAAAGTTTCTCTACTCAAAATCGAACTGTGCGGGATAACGAAGCACCTTACCGCTACACCACGAACACAGATATGTGTTTATTATTTATGAAAAGAGGAGCACGCCGGTATAATAGCATAATGTTCATTTAATGCGGGGGAGCCAGGAAGACGCAGAAAGAGGAAAGAAACACAGAAACGCAGTTCTTCTCCGTTGTCTCTTCCAAACAGATTGTACGTTCTTACATGCTCGTGAATGGCTCGACAAACAGTTGGTTAGGTTTGTTTTGTTTTTACTTTTCTTTTGTTTTTCTTTAAAGTAAAAGCCAGTGCCGCACAGCGACAATACAGAAGGCCAACTGAAACAAGGTTACGTAGATGTAGGTCAGAAAAGCAGACAAATGTAAAGATGCATGTATGAGAGATGCCTATATCTGAGTTATGTTAGTACAGGTACAAAATATATTTCTCGAGCTCACTTCTAATTGGTTCTCTGGGACAATTCCAAAGCTGAAATATTTGTTGGCTTCCAAATCTTCGATAGCAAAACCATCATCTTCATGCCTGATACCTGAAATAAGCGAAAAGAATAATAGTTTATTCATTTGTAATTTTATATTTCAACACAACAACAACAACAACAACAACAACATGATTCTTAACAACTACAGCAATACTAGAAGAAGCAGCAACCGTATAATAGCAACAATGATTAAACTTTACTGAGGTCAGTATCTTCTGGGAGATAATATAATAGTTCTTGTTATGTCTCACAAAACGACGACTGGATAACTGCGCATAGCCAATAGAACAGGTTTTAACATTTCGGCAAATCCAATCGACAGTACAGGTGTATTCTTATCTTTTCGACAACTATGTTCTACTGTTACAGAATGCCAAATTAAACGCTAATAAGAGCTCTTGTTTAGAAATATTGTCCACCGAAAGAATGTTATATGCTATTCTTTATCAGTCACAAATGTCAGTGTATCGTATAAAACTTACTAATGCTTCTAACATGTCTCGCTTCTGTCTTCATGAACACATAAGAAATCAGAGAGATTTTCAAAGCGAAGGACAACATGTTTTTTATTAATAAGTGTGGGCAGCACAATAAATGAGTCACGTTTTTCGCCGTCAATTCAAACCGTCACTGATATTGAATTACTGCAGTGGCTAAGCGTTTCTCAGTAACTAGGTCTCTGTTTCCCTTTACTCCGAAATCTTCTCCCCTTTATAGGACCCGACTTCAGCAACAGGGGGAATCCACTTAAAGGCAAAGTCGGTTAATAGAACAAACACTTTCAAAGGAGTGTTTAGAAACAACAAAAACGCCTTGGGGTTTACATGAACTCTGGGTGAAATAGATTCTACTTTTCGTGGGACGGCCATAAATGAGAACAATAAGAAGGAAACAGATGCAACTCCTGGGGTGGTAATTAAATTGTAAATTTTGATTAGTAATGCCGTAAAACGTTTGACTGTTGCAAATCTTACGGATAGACAATTATAGAACTCTTGGTAAATATGGTTAAAGTTGTACTTACATGTGTATTTACAATATCAGTTGTAGTGTAGTATATAATATAACTATTATATATATATATATATTTATATATATATATATATATATATATATAATATAATGATATAATATATTTATTTTATATATATATATATATATATATATATATATATATATATATATATATATATATATATATATATATATATATATATACTAGCTGGGCCCCTGTTCGATGAACGGGTTGAGACAGAAGCGTTTTGATTGTTCCAAGTAGCAAGAAAAAGAATTTGACAAAGGAGTCCAGAAAAAGCGATGATGGGCATCAAATGAAAGGATCACAGTCGAATTTAGCACCAAGTAAAAAAAGAAAACATGAGGCTAGATCTATACGGGTAGCACACTTAAAATCGTGCTCAGTATTGCACGACAATGTGCGATAGTGTCGAACGGAAGTACGACTTGAAATAAACAAACCTGGCGGATTTTCTAAAATTCCAGAGACAGAAGCGTCGGCCTACAACAGCGATCGGCGATATAAAGAAATTTAGCTTTTTGCAGCAAAACTGTCTCAAAACTGAAAAAAACGAAGGGCGCCATGGTCTGGAAAATATTTTAAAGAATCTTTTGGCGAAAACCGCATGTCGATCGATGATGCCATTAAAAAGCCTTTTGAATAGCAAAATTCGGCCATCACAAATAGATAATATATATAATATATATATATATATATATATATATATATATATATATATATATGATTATTTATTAAAAGGACAGGTAGACATGTATAGAAATCTTGGTAAATCAGGTAAAACTTGTACTTACAAGTGTATTTTCATATCAATTGTAGTGTAGTATATAATATATCTATATTTATACAGTGGCGTCCAACAGAAACCTGAAAATGCAATCACCCAATCATCGTGTTATAGCCTTTCACTACGTACTCATAAAGAGATTTAAAGGCCTTAAACATCTAGCTCTCACTGGAGAAGAACAGAGAAGCAGGGGAATAACAATTCAAGGTTGTTTGAGGGCATCCGATCTGAGAAATGAAAGGTGAACCATGATCGCAATGTCTGTTTCAAAACAAATACTTAATGATGATGATCACTTCCGTCCTGCGAGGTAACTAACGGGTGATCCAAAAAAACTACAACTTTTTTTCTGAATACCTCGAACAAAAATTGTTCTAGAATGCTTTAATTTGGAACAGACATAATCATTCAAAAGGAGTTTGTTTGACATCAAATCCACTAAAGAGAACATGGTTTCGAAAACTTGGTGAAAAGATTGGTTGACTTTTTTCTTTATTTTCTCTTTGACAGTCCCATGCCTGTGACATTTAAACACTATTTAAGTTTTTTACAAAGTTTTTTAAATAGAAAATGACGATTTCACTGTGAAATTCCTAGAAGTAGTGCTCTACATGCCCTCCTTTGGACTCTACACATTTTAACGCGTCTTTCGAAATGTTCAATGGCGCCCAAACACAAGGACCTGCTAAACCATGAGTGTTTAAAGCCACGTACACTGCACATATCCAGTATAAAGTGGCTTCTAGAAACAATAGGGAGTGGGATGCCGAATAGACAGCATTTTTGGAGTTAACATCATATTATTATGGAGCTTGGCCCAAAACATTTGGATTGTATAGACTCCTAAACCACACAACAGACAATTGTGAATTTTTCTATGTATATGTAAATTTAGGTGAGGATTTGCATGGGATAGTTTTTTAACCTGCCGTTTTGTTGCAAATAACCAAAAACTGAAAAATTATTAATTCAAAGAAACCAAAAAGAACACTTCACCTTTGTTCCGACTGCTTCCGTCCTGTGACGCTTGGCTTATAATTGCCAGTTGGCATGGTAAAGTAAGGTTGGATCTACCTCAATCAGGATCGTAAAATCGTTTAGTAATATCTTAAGTAAAGAAAGTCGTCGATCATATTTTGCTTTGGTGGATCTTATTCTTAGATGATGGATCTAGATCTAATATCTCAACCACTTGACAGCGAGGAGGACATATTCGGCTGCTCAATACCTTGTGTTATTGAGTAAAGTAAGGGTGAAAACATAGAGAACGCCGATTTCGGAGACTCACTCAGTAAGCGCCGACAGGTATAAAAATTCCCTTATGACTTCCAACTTGCCCCACATAGAACTGGCAGACTGCATGCGGCTTTAAGCTCGGATCGGCGTTGTCGGCTTTATCGGAATCCAAAATGTGACTTCTTCTTAAGCTCACTCTTTGTTGTGAACTGTTTTCACTGTTATTAATAATGGAGATGCGACAAGAAAGCACTGAGGTCTCAAACTCCCAATGCCGTCTCGCTGTCGCGAACTCGAGTTGAGCGTTTGCGTGACGTCACCCGACTGGACTGGGGACAATTTTAAATGGTCATTTCAGAGCTGGTATTTCACGGTAGACAACAACTAATTACATTTTTTAAATCAGCGTCGTCAAATTAAGGTGGTCCCCGAGCAGAATTACATTTTAAGCAATATTTTAGGAATTTCGAAGTTTTTTTTAAAATCCCCAAATAAGTGCTTCATAAATACCACTGTGTTGTGGTGTAATGTTTTTCGTATGTCTAGGTCTAGGCCTTATACGGGGTGCCCACTGCGGACAGGATCAACCGATCGAGCCGATCGCCCGACTGGATCGCTTCAAAAACAAACGTGTTTGTTTTCATTTTCAGGTTGTCGAGTCGGGCGATCGGCTCGATCCAGCTGTAGTGTGCACCCTGTATTAGGCGTCCTGCATGCGGGGTCAAGCAGACACCTACTGGCGCCTGTCCGCATCGATCTTCAGCCGCTTAAATTTCGGCGTTCTCTATGTTTTCGCCCTGAGACTAGATCTAAACCTAGATATAGATATAGAATCTACCTCTATCAGGATCGTAATATCATTTTTTTAAATCTAGATGTAATATCTTATGTAAAGTAAGTCAAAAGTATTTAGACCATATTTTGTTTCTGTAGATCTCAGAGGCGAAGCGTCTATATAATCAAATAATCACTGCTTCCCTTCCTAATTTTGAAACACTGTCGCAGTCAAATTCACCCATAGACGTAAACCTCATAAATTAAATGTAAAGAGATGCTCATGACCACCAATGAACAATAGGCTATGCCTAAATCTTCAAAACCGTTTCATTGCCACAGAAATAACTTGTTCGCCCCTATCAGGCCACTCCATAAGCAGTCGCAAGCGTTGATTAAGTAAGCTTAAATTGAGGCTAGAAGAGTCTACCAATAAAGTTGAAGGGAACATGTGCATAGCAGTCAAAACTGTTTCATTTGCCGCGTATACCCTGTTCACCCTTTTCGAGCTTCAGTTATAAGTACCCACACGTGCTGATTATGTAAGCTAGCTATTACACTGGTCGAGTCTACCTCACATATGTGAGGGGAAGTAACTCCTAATAATATCTTGACTGCTCCGAGTGCTTTTTTCCCCTCGACTTTTTAACGTGCTATAATCAGATCGTGACCTAGATTATGACACCGGCTCCTGGCCGCGAAAAGCTTGACAAAAAACAGCCAAATGTGAAATAAAAAATTAATAATTGGCATGCTCTACCAAAGTGTTTCCGCTGTCTGCCATTGTAATACTGACATCTCTGCTTCTTTCCTTGGTGTTCGTGTGTTCAAATCTAAAGTTAAATTTAAGGTTAGTCAGAATAAATATTTAATAAAATACTTTCCCGATTATTTTAGCGGTTGAATATGCATACAACATGAATTCAGGATTTGTTTTTATTCACACTCAGAGTTGCCGCTTCCAGTCTCCAGTGCCAGTAATATTCGTGTGACTTGTGTGAGTGTGATATCCCCAGGCCCAATCTGGTCCCATCTCACTTTGATTACCCTGTAAAACAAGTCAGCCTTCGCCCCTGGTAGATCTTATTCTTAGATGATAGATCTAGGCTAGATCTAATATCTCAGCCGTTTGACCGTGAGGCGGACGAATTCGGCGGCTCAATACCTTAGTCGGTTATGGAAGCCCGTTAAACCTGTTCTAGCCATTTCAAATGTTTTAATGTCTGAGAATGCCGCCGAAACAGCCCTGAATTACAACAAAACGAAAGGGGACTCATTTTATGGAAAAAGAACAAAGAAATATGTTAGCAGAGGTAGATCAAGGTCTAAATCTAAATCAGAAGGTGAAAAGTCCAGTACAAAAACAACCATCGTGTAGCTCAGCTCGAGCAGTCGATACAAAAGATTTTAATGAGCAGCAGGTTCTAGCCCATCTTCTTGAGCACTCATGTGGTGATTTCAACATTGTATGTGGATCTAGCCATTTCATGGCTCTGCGCTGGCCAACTGAACGGCAGTCTTTCTGCTGTCAAAATGGAAAGGTGAGTCTCGAACAACACCCACAACCTCCTGCAAGTACATGTATCATACATTTCTATGACTCATGTGTAAGACCAAACTGTATCGAGCATAGTAGATTGTACAATAATGCCCTGGCTCTTGCCTCGATTTGGTGTGATGAAATTCGGCAACCTGCATTTAATCCTAATTTTACAGTGCAAGGCAAACTGTACCATAGGCTGGGTTCCCTGATACCCCCTCCTGACAATGAGCCCTAGTTTGCGAAAAGTTTCTTTATGGATATATCTAAAGAAGTAGAGGAGAGACTTCCCCATTCAGACAAGTGAGAGAGAAACATGCTGCAAAACCTTCAGAGTGACAGAATCTATTTTCCTCCTTTAATTTCTTAGTCTTCTGTCTTTTACCTCATGCTTCTTCCAACATTTCTCTGTTACTACTATATGATTGTTTTCTTATTATCTGTTAGTAAATAAAATGGGCTTTGCACTAACCCAAAAATGTCATCGAGGAAATGATCCCTCTTTTCAAGACAATCGAGTAATCATGAACAAATTGCCATGCTCTGATCCATGTCATCTCGGCCTAACGAAGATGGAAATGATAAAGATGAGAATGCAGACTGTTGAGGTGCAGGAAAGCCGTAGCTGCAGATCGTCTACAGACAGACGTCTCATGGGACTCGACTACTGAAATCTGCACCCTGGTCACGTTTAAAGTATTAAAGGGCAGTGCATGGTGCGTAGTCGACCTGAAATGGTCATTTTAAGGACATTCTTAAGTTCTGATTTGCTATAGATCCAAACTGACGGAACTTTTCTACTCATGACGCCAAAGGTCTTGACGGAACCCAAGCATTCTCTCCATTTCATGGTGTGCGTAGAACTTATGAAATGGTGAGTTTGTGGAGAGGTAATGTCCAATACAAAAAGCTCTCTTCTCTTTACATGATCTCAGCAAGCAAACAAAATCTTGTAAAAAAAAAAAAGCATTTGCAGACTTCTGCTGATTTGTTAGACTGCTGTAGCTTGCAATATGGAAAGACTGTTGCAACGTTTAGTGGTGGGCTTAATGCCAACAGGTGCGTCATGCTATGAAAATGGCGACAAGGTTGAAAATGATTATTTTCCCTATAGAGCTAAATCATTAAATGGACTTATCTAAAATTCGTTTTGGCTTCCAAATGTTATGTTTAAATCTGTAACGCAAAACTATAGTGAGGAGGAAAATATTTACAAAACAAGTTGTACAGCTTTTTTTATGTGACCTTAGCCTTAAGACCTTCTTTGTTAGGCCCCTTCCCCTGATGCTGTACAGCGCTACCTTAGTCTAACTCTCAGTTGCTCCCGAGGGAACATACGTAGCGGAACGTCGAGCCGATAATTTAAGGGTGACCTTATTTAGGCCACATGTTGCCTAAATAAGCTAAACCCCCTCCCTTACCTTATTTAGGCCACATATGGTCCAAATAAGCTAAACCCCCTCCCTTACCTTATTTAGGCTACTGTGGCCTAAATAAACTACCCCCCCCCCTCCCTTACCTTATTTAGGCCACATATGGTCCAAATAAGCTAAACCCCCCTCCTTTACCTTATTTAGGCCACATCAAATGGTAGATTTCTTGAACTAACCATGGATTCGGAAGGTCGAGAATTTACTGATCTTTTTATTTAGTGCGCGGGATTATTTCAAAATAGAGGATGATACTAAGTGAAAAGTGGACCAAGGGTAAGAGTTGTGTGTCTGTGTGTGTATGTGTGTGTTTGTGTGTGTATGTGTGTGTGTTTATGTGTGTGTGTGTGTGTGTGTGTGTGAGTGTGTGTGTGTGTGTGTGTGTGTGTGTGTGTGTGTGTGTGTGTGTGTGTGTGTGTGTGTGTGAGTGTGTGTGCATGTGTTTGTTTTGGGTGTGGTTGTGGTGACAGAGAGATCTAGAGAGAGAGAGAGAGTAAATGTAATAATGTGTTTGTATGTGTGTGTGTGTGTGTGTGTGTGTGTGTGTGTGTGTGTGTGTGTGTGTGTGTGTGTGTGTGTGATGTGTGAATGTTATTGTGTGCATGGGTGTCTATCGCAGTTGTACTGTCCAAATGCACATTATTTTGTTGAGAATTTTACATAGAACTCAACTACAAAACACCTTTATACAAAGTCACAGAAATATTCTTTTTGTGCTTATTGAGGTACAATACAAGGTTATTTTACCTGCAAGGATAATTGGACAAAATGGGCAGTATCTTTATTGCTAATGGTCATGTTTAGACAAATCCTTTATCATTCTCTTTTTTTTTTCTTAACTGCTCATGGTTATTAAAGAGTAAGCCAACTAGATCAAGGTAAAAATTTCGGATTCCTAATATTATGGGCATTCTTAAAACTTGTTAACTTGTATTTAGCGCTTTTCTCAACGTAAAACAATTCCCTTAAAAAAAACACAACAACAATGACCTTATCTTTTTTTTCAAAGTATTGTGCATACATTTGTGTAAAGCTATATATTCAATGCTTTCAAGTACATGAAAAAAGCTAATAAAGTCAAGCAAAATGTTCTTCAGAGACATAGATCTAGTAGTATGCCCACTGGAACATTTTATAAACTTTGAAAAGATGACCAGAAAATAACAAAATCATCTTATGATCTTCACTTTGACTTGCAATTGTTTTGACAAATTATAACCTATCTCATTATCTTTTTTTTCACACTTTTCTTCCCTATTCATGACAACTGTCATGTACTGTTTTCAGTTATTATCAAGGAAGTGGATAGGCGGACCACGGGGTCTACCTAACAAAATGCTAGGTTTTAAGATGTGAACCCCGGAGTCAGCGTAGTGAAGTAAGTAAATCTTGGTTTAACTAAGGATCGGTGGACCCCAGGGTCAACATAGTGAAATAAGTAGATTTCAGTTTATTTTATAGTAGGACTGGCGGAGCCCGTGGTCAACGTAGTGAAATTATAAGTAGATTTAGGTTTAATTAAGGGTTGGTGGACCCCGGGGTCAACGTAGGGAAATCAGTAGATCTAGGTTTAATTTTAAAGATTGGTGAACCCTGGAGTCAACGTAGTCGAATAGGTAGGTTTAAGGTGGACCCCAGGGTCTACCTAACGAAATACTGGTTAGGTTTTAGAATGGGTGGACCCTGCGGTCACCGTAGTAAAATAAGTAGGTTTAATCAAGGTGTCCCGGGGTTCCACCAATCTTTAATTAAACCTTATTCCTCTACGGCTGAGGTGACTCCGGGAATAAGACGAAGGAGGCTAGAAAGCACTAACAGAGGGAGGGTGGTGAGAGTGACAGTGAGGGTGTCGTCGAAAGCGCAAAGAATAGTCTAGCCTACCGTAGGCCTACTTAATGTATCGAGATAAATCGAGATCAAGAAGAATCACGAAATGAAAGTAGAATCTAGATCGGTGACATTTCGATAACCTATTGAATATTGAAAGTGGATTTTTCTTGCTGAGCATTGTAGATTCTAAGATCTAGATCTAGGCTACATCTATGTGATTCCCAGATCGAGATCAAGAATGATGAAAGTATTGAACGTGGATTTGTTCCTGCTGTGAACAGATCTAGAGTCTAGAACTAGGCTGTAGGTGAATCTAAATCGAGATCAAGAATCATGAAAGTATTCTTGAAAGTGTATTTTTCCTACTGTGAATAGATCTAGAAATCTAGGCCATCTGTGACACCTGTCGGTTGTTAAAAATGTACGTGAATTTCTAAACTTAGATCTATCTATGGGACAAGGCTCCTTCTTTCAATTATTGGCCTATGTCTTTATAATCCTTCGAGATCTAGGCTAGATCTAGAATCTAGATTAGGTTCTTCTAGGAAGCAACAATTGACATGTAGGCCTAACTCTTTTTTTTTTAAAGTGATTGAGCTGGAACTTTAGGAGAAAATGCCACGCCTTCGAAGAGGGAGAAGAAGTCTTACTCCTAGAGGTAGTCAAGAGAGGGTGCTACGTGGATAAATTCAAGGTAAAATATTTGCGTTTTGTTTCTTTCCGGTTTAAGGCATAGCAATAATTTAGATCTAGAAAAAAACAACAACTGTGAATTGTTTTGTCAGTCAGTTCATCCCAATTGCCATAGCCGCACGTATTAATAGTTGAATAATGCGATACCGAAGCAACACGTTATCACAGTGTGCAGGGGAGAGCAGCAGGGGCGAAGCGTCTATATAATCAAATAATCACTGCTTCCCTTTCTAATTTTGAAACATTGTCGCTGTCAAATTCATCCTTAAACGTAAACCTCATAAATTAAATGTCAAAAGACGTTCGTAATCAAAAAAATAAAGTGAGGCTGGAATAGAGTTGAAGGGAACATGTGCATGGCAGTCAAAGCTGTTTCATTGCCACGTATACCCTGTTCACCCCTTTGGGGCCACAGTTAAAATCAATCACCAGCCCTGATTAAGTAAGCTAACTAACACTGGTCGAGTCTACCTCACAAATGTGAGGGGAACTAACTCTTGACTGCTGCTTGTGCTTGTTTTTTTTCCTCGACTTTTTACCGTCCTATAATCAGATCGTGACCTCGATTATGACACCAGCTCCTGGCCGCGAAAGGCTAACAAAAACAGCCAAATGTGAAATTTAAAAAATAATAATTGTCATGTTCTACCAAAGAGGTAGACTCACTGGTAGATCTATAACATATAGATCTAGTACTGACATCTCTGCTTCTTTGCTTTAAGTTTATGTATTCACATCTAAAGTTAAGTTTAATTTTAGTGGGAACTGATATTTAATAAGATACTTTCCCGATTATTTTGGCGGTTGAACATACAATATGAATTCCGGATTTGTTTTCATTCACAACTCAGAGTCGCCGCCTCGAGTAAGAAAGATTCTTGTGTGATATCTACAGGCGCTATCTGGTCCCATTTCACTTTGATTACCCTGTCAAACAAGTCAGCCTTCGCCCCTGGAGAGCAGGGTGCCTGGGTCGCTGACCGGTCGATTCGGTGGTTCGGCTTTTGTAGATCTATGCATTTTTTATGGACAGCCCTATTACTAGATCTATTAGTGTTGTGAAAACTTCTACCGCTACAGCTCAGGCGTCAAAAGATGTTGGAAAATAATAATACGTCCTGAAGTTTCATAATTTATACGAATAACACAGCCAGTAGTTTTTATTTCATTGAGTTTTAAAAATTGTCTACACGATCTTTGCTGCTACTACTACCAGTCAGGGCTTGAATTAGGTGTTCAGGAGGGCAGGCAAAAATTGCCTCGGTGGGGCCTAAAAATCAGAGGGCACCAAGGCAATTTACTAGGGAACCAAGGCAAAAGTTATAGGTGATCATTTTGTTGATTAAATTTGGTAATACTGGATCGTGCATCACAACGCTTTATATAAATAACAATAATATTTATTCTTGCTCTCTACAAAAGTATAGAGTTACCGGGAAAATTGCTAAATCATGAATGAAAACTAAGTAAATCACAGTAAAACCACACCAAAACAAAATTACTAAAAATCAGTTTAAAATCAAATAATGATCACGATTGCATCTGACTTTTAAATGCCTTTATGAACAGATTATCTAGCTCTTATTGAATAGATTGAGATGAATGAATATGACTGTTGACAATAGGGTACGATAGAAAATAGAGGTGGGCAAAATCAGGATAAACTATAAGGATAACCGGATAATTCTCAATTAAACATTTTCCGAATTCAGACTCTTTTAACTCCCTTTCCTCACCCGTTTGCCGAAGTGAGTGCACCCATTTGTTGAAGTGATGCTAACCGTTTGTCAAAGTAGTTCTAACCCATTTGACGAAGCGGTTCATATCATATCAATTGCAGAAGAGGTACATTAATATATTATCCGAATTTTGCTAAAGCGACTCATAATAGAAAACAGTAAATAATATGACCAATTAAGACATTAATCATTTGAGATTCAAACACAGTGGTTTACAGGCAGTGTAGTAATAAAATGAAAACAAATCATGGTAAATGAAAACAAATTTTGAAATTGTACGAATAAGAAAAAAAGAGAAGTGAAAACAACTTATGAACTTGAACGAAAAAAACAAAAATGAATGACTAAAAATTTCTGTCAAGCGGTTAAACAGTGTGAGGTTCTGACTATGATGATAAGTGAAAACAAGTTTTGAAAATACATGTTTTAAAGTACATGTATGTACAATGTATGTACAATCAGCATGTCATATTATTATGACTTAAGACTAGATCAGAATATTGAAAATATGTTGGCACACACAACATAGAAAAAGACTGGCTTACTGTGTGTCCCTTATGGGGAAAAACAAGTGATATTAAAAAGTATCACCAGAGAAGATGATTTCAGAGAAAAGTGCTGTTTTATCAGGACGTCTAGTTGTGAGACACATCTCTTGCCACATCTCTCACATCTGCAGCCTTCTTTTTCTCCCAGAGATGTTTACAGACACTGCTGCTGAGGTTTGGTTATCATTTCTGTGAGTGTGTTTGCCATAGCCATGACAAAATGGACACAATTATCAAGCTGAGCAGTGTCAGACTGCTGCTTTGATGAGATTTCAGACAAGTCTGACAGGATTACTCCATACCCCCGCCCTCCCACGCGTGTATCTTAAATTTTTTAAAAATCAATATTTCCCCCATTCCGGAGTCCCATACTTCGCGGTGTTCAGGCTTTGAATGAACTTTGGTGACCCCAACAACCGATGCTCACACGATGCTGTGTCTTGTGATTAAGTTGTGATACTCCAACGCTCGGGGTCACTGACCTGCCACGGTGTCGAACCCGACAAGACGCTTGTAGAACTTTCTTTTCTTTTCCACAAGTGACAGCACAGGACAAATATTGATTTATTTTCATTGTGGCAAATTTTTTTAAACAAAAAAATCAAGGGTACGGCAAAAATTGCCGCTGTTGACCCTTTGGTTTCAAGTGCATTACGGCAAATTGCAAAGCCACCGAGGCAAATTGCCGCGGTACCGCGGTCTATTTCAAGCCCTGTACTACTACATGTACTACTACGAGACAGAACGAGGGAGTGCCACTCAGGCAAACATAATGTAACTTTGGCTCAACCAAGTTGTGTACACACTTTTTATACCCCAAATTTGACCCGGAAGTCCATTCGGAGGATTTGAGCTTTTCCCTTGACCAAAGACCAAAGTGTGCCAAAATGGTAGCCTAGTTTTTTCCCCTCCATGAAGGAAAAATCTGGCCCTCATTCAAACCATTGGGATTGAGCAAAATTTTGCGTATTGTGCTTTGTTCTTACAATATAATTCATTATGATTATGATTTATAAGTTGTACACTGAGACAAAACTGTACTAAATGAGAAAGGTGTACCGGCACTTTTATGAAAGTGGAACGAACTTAATTGCCTGAGAAGGGTAGTTTGAGCATGTGTGGCCTAAATAAGCTAAACCCTCCTCCCTTACCTTATTTAGGCCATATGTTGCCAAAATAAGCACTCCAATAATTTAATAAACAAACTTTTTAACATTTTATATAATTTTTTTTTGTCTGCAAATTTATCAAGACTCTCCCTGCCTACTTTACATCTTTGAACAATGATGATGGTGATGTTGACGGTGATGATGTTGTCGATGATGGTGATGATGATGATGATGACGACGACGACGAAGACGACGACGACGACGACTACTACTAGTACTACTACTACTACTACTACTACTACTACTACTACTACTACTACTACTACTACTACTACTACTACTACTACTACTATTATTATTGCTTAAAATTTGTTTGTTTGCTTGTTTGAGCAGGTGTTTGACGGCACTATTAACTCTGTTGATTGTAAGAGCCGAAAAAACGTTTCACTGTTGCAAAACTGATTATATATTAAAGAGACGGACAGACATTTACAGAAATCTTGGTTGTTGTCGTTGTTGTTGTTGTCGATCCAGCAACAGCTGGGCTCTCGTCCTTCTGTCCAATGCCATGTAGTGATAAGTGCAGGTCTGCTGCAGT